>NC_092695.1:23621217-23801588 GCF_964275005.1 Diadema setosum
AAAGACTCCAGAAATGATATTAAAAAGAATCAAAGAGCGCTCTTTCCCGTGTCTTTGCTCGGGTTAAGAATAATTCAGCGAACAAATTAGTAGATATTCAAACAAAGGATACGTAGCATAAAATATATAATACAAAAAAAAATGAAGTCACAAAATATTAAGGACACACTCACTCATATAGTAATTTTATGTCCTTCCCAAAATGTGTTTCTTCATCGACCTATAGGTTTGATGACGTCATTATTGGGGCACCCCTGCACTCGGCTTTAGAGATTAGAGATGGATGGGAAGTCGGGAGGATCTTCGTTTACTACAGTGATGGAAACGTGAGTGCGCTTAAAAAAGGGATGATATAGTTTTGGTTGAGGTGGGGAATCAAACTTTTCACTTTGCTGCGAGATAATTAGAAACCACTGAAGAAATGATAAAGAGCAGACAATTCCCAAAGTTTATCTCATGAATATTGGTTTTGAAATGGCTGAGATATCAAAAACAGAGTAAAATAAAGTGGTCCTAACCCACATGATGTTTTGCAAGTTGTGTACAAAGTAATGACCGAAAGTGGGCATACATACTCGGGTGGGATGGTGTTTTACCATATGGCTATCATATTATACTCAGGTTAATGAATAATCGGTTTTTATATACCTCGATGAAGGGCAAGTTTTTCGATCAGTTGCAACAGAAACAACTCGACTCAAGAGTCATTTTTTTTTTATTCAATTCTTAATTCAATTTAAATCTGTTTGAAAAATGTTTAATTCTCTGGGGGGTTTTTTGTGTTGTTTGTTGTTGTTGTTGTTGTTGTTGTTGTTGTTGTTGCTGTTTTGTTTCTGTTTTTTAGGTTTTTTCTACCTTTTTTTCAGTAATCCCCTGTGCAGGAAACTGCAATGTCCATACAGGACTTCTATGTAAAACAGGTTTTTGCTGATCTTTTTATCCTGTATGAATAATATGTTCAAATGAATAAATAGATAGATAGATAAATAGGTAAATAGATGTCATTGAGTTTGTAAGCATTTTGATTGCTTGTAGCATGTAGCTAGGGAGGTGGCTTCCATCTCCCTGTTTAAGATAATTATGTCGAGCGAGTGTGTGACAATTATTCCGGAGTGCATTGAAGATACAAAGTAAACAAGTGCTAGTATCAAACTCGATCTATTTTTTGTCTTGGCAGGGTGACTTTCTGGTGGAGCAGACGATAACAGGACAGTATCCTGGTGGTCGTTTCGGGTTTGCCCTTGCCGCCATTGGGGATATCAATCAAGATGGAAACCAAGGCTAGTCTTGATACTATTGTGGCTGCCTCACTTAACGCAATTCGCTAAGTGAGGAGTTTCGGTCGAGTTCGTATAAGACGAAACACTCCAAAAGAAATTCATTCAACTGTCCAACTTGTTTCTGGAGCAAAGTTCGCAAAACGAATCATTTATTGCGTTCATCACTCCCGAAATATTCAACAAAAGCCGTATAGCAATCGAAGAACAGCAGATGAACATTACGATAGTAGGACAGTAGGACAGTTAATTCTACAATTGGAGGCTTTGAACCAGGGAGGTCCCTGTTTGAACTGTCTAAACTGGATAAGACGAATTGTACGAGGGTCGAGCTTGGTGATTCTATCACGCTGGCGTTCGAGGAGTATACGGACCAGCTTGGCTTTTTGGCTGGCTTTCCAAGCCAAGGTTATTGCAAATCACGCCAAGGCTACCAGCAGAAGTTGGGTTCAAACAACGGGGGACTACACAATTTAAAAGGGAACTTTGTTGTGTGCTTGGGATGTCAAGTTTATGACTAAGCCCTTTTTACACTTGTGTTTCTTAACCCCGTGCTTTCTCTGACCCAGGACTATCGTTAGTCCCGTACCAATTTTTTCAGCTTTTTACACTTTACACTCGCCAATAAATCCCGTACTTGTCTCGCTCTTGTCCTGGGCTAAGGAGAAACTGACCTTTTTACACTCGTATTTCTGAGTCCCATACTTTCCAAACCACATGAATATTCATGATTACGCTGTGCACTGTACAAGTACACGCATGCACCGGCAGCACTTGATTACCTCGTTTCTGATTGGTCAGTGGGGGGGGGGGGGGGGGGTCGGACTTCGCTTGCTTGCACCGCAATTGCGGTGCTAACCCTGCTTTTTTTGCAGGGCCAGATAGTACGGGATTATCGGTGGGGCTAGCCCACTTTGGCAAAAATAAGTGTAAACAGAAAGTGGGCTAAGGAAAGTCCGGTACCAACGGTGGGGCTAAGGCCCCCTTAGCCCCACCGTTGGTACGGGACTAAGCAAAAATTTGCAAGTGTAAAAAGCCCTAGGGCCCAAGCGTCCAATTCTGATACATAATAGAGGCTGGCGATGGAGAGACATAGAAATTAACAATAGGGGCTCTATCCAATAGGGGCAGTGCTGCAAGCTGCATATTAAACATCGAATTGCAGGTATCAGGCGTATGTAAGATACATGTGTATGTAACAGTACACCAGCTATTTGTACAAAATTGTCACCATAAGTTATAACACAGCACACAAGTTACATTCAGAATACATCTGAGCAATAGGCGAGAAATAGCGATGAAATAGAATGATAACTCGTATGTCTCGTATGTCTCGTATGCATACTGCCGCAGTGACAGCTATTATACTGTGCACTCCCGTTATAACTATATTCTCGTTTATTTTTCATCTATGTAAAGATTTAGTTCCCAAACTTACATCTATAAATTTTTCTTGATACTTTACTGGTCGTTTGTACAGACAATTACGCCAACATAACGATAGATCTGAAAAATGTTCATAAATGATGCGTTCACGTCCAATGCATTGTATCTTTACATCATCTAAGCTTGGCAAACAGTTGTCAGAAGCGAGACAAAGTTAGCGACATCTGTCACATTTTAACTAGATTCCAGGCATTAAAATGCATTCAGTGAGAATAAGTGAATTAAGTTACGTATGTAAAACGAAAAGGAAATTGATGTTTATCTTCGGAGACTAATAATGAGACCTCTTTACATACTTAAAAGATAAAAGGAGTTAGTTGGCCTTTAATCTACATCCAGATCAGAAGTATTTTTGAGTTTCAAGAATTCATAATGATTTGTAGGTTAAGGCAATAATTACGATGATACATTGATAAACATGTCTTTTTATTAATTCACTTATACACACATACACACGCATTTGTATTTATAATATATTACTTTTACCACCTTTTATTATCAGGTTATTGTATATACAAAAATAAAATGTATGAATATTATTATGTGATGTTGGGTCGTAGGCATGATAAATCATAAGTAATGTGCGAGCCATTATTAGTCCGTGTATTATCATTTATCGTTGTCAAAATAGACGTGGCTGTGTCTTCTCCGTACTTCGGTGATGGAAAGGAAGGACGGGTTAGCATACATCTGGGCTTGGGAGAGAGGGGACTGTCGCCTACTGCTACACAGGTAAATTACGTGCCATGCTTCCGCCATTAACTATCCGGCTACCAGACACGGCGTAATCCCTTCTCAGCATCTACACACTTTCTCAACAAAGTTTTGAAAAACACATTACTTTTAACGAGATATATAAGGACAAGCACGTTATGCTGAACAAGGAAAACACGGTGTATTCAAGAGATACACATTGGGAGAAGAGTATAAAGATAGGAAGGGAATAGATGAATGAAGGAGAGATAGAACGAGAGGAGAGAAGGTACCGCAGGAAAATCACGGTTATGTAATGCTATCATGACTATGTGTTACATGTGTAAATAACAACACCACTACAGTAATAAGGTCAAATTCATTCAATATCTTGGCAGATGATAGACTATGAGCCATGCTGTTCTATGGTATTTGACTCGCTGGTGTGGTATTGGAAACGTAGTGAAGGATCTCTCCGGAGTTGAGACTTACAGGAGATGTCGATGAAGAAAAACAAAAAGAAAGGGGGGATCACTTTAAAATATTGTGACCATTCACGTGTGCGGCCACGAAATGCAATCTTCGTCACATTTTGTATGACAGAAAGGCAGGAACCAATGCTGTAGTTTACTATTTGTCACATTTTAAACTGCATATTCCGTTCTTATCTATGGTATTTTAATTTCCTCAAGTGAGCGAACGTAGACTGTAAATCTGTGACCGCGTTTGTCTCAGAAGAATCGTGTAGTTTAGGAGGAAAACACATTCAGATTCAAATATGTGAACATGTTTATGTTTCTTTTATTGTGAAATTATACTTTCATGCGTGGATCTATAGGATCGAATTGTTGCGCAGATTGCTGTATGAAATTCTCTATTAATAATTTATCAATGTTAACTGTAAATTTTGTATTTCAGCATATTAGTCCTTCGCAATTCGGCATGGATCTAACGTCATTTGGGTTCGCACTTGCCAGCGGAATGGATATTGATAACAATTCGTACCCCGGTAGGTACCCACGTCAAGAAATTCCTGAGCAATACAATTGATATAATTTTTGTGTAACAACATTCTTGCATTGTGTGAACGAGTGAAGTGTTGTGTGATCCGAGAAGAATTGACTGCGGAAAAAAGGTAATTTCTTTAAATCTATTACAAATATATATAGGTCTTGAAATAAAGTGCAATTGTTCTCCGGGTTAACTTTGACTGTGCAAGGGGATACTCTAACACAGTCAAATGAACCAATTACTGATGGATGTTTCATCAAAGTATATATGGCATACATTGTATAAAAGTTTGTAAAATTTACATCGTGGACAGCTTGCCAAAACCTGAAAACAGAAACTGTCAGCACTGGTAACCGTTCTTGCTTCTCTCGTCAGATCTTGTCATCGGCTCATACCAGTCCGACGCTGCTGTTGTTTTGAGGTAAAGAAATTGATGAAAAACTCAATCTCCGTCCTCCACTTTTCGTTTGCCATGTTTACTCACGATTAATAAAATCAGAATTTGATATTTTATTATGTAATTAAAGATAATTCAGAAATAATATAAGACAAGAAAAAATGATCAGTGATCCGGACATAATTTAGTTTCTTCAATAGATGGACTAACGAATGGGCGTCAAGGAACAAAACAAGCTTCATGAATGTCTATAAGTTGATATGGAAGAAGTGTGTACGTGTGTGTCACACACAAACACATTTCTATATAGCTTCTGACCATTCGAGCATTCAGAATTTAGGGTTTCTGGGACGAACACTGAACTAGGGCTTTCTATAGCTCAGTCAGTAGAGCACCGGGCTAGCATCCGGAAGTCTCGGGTTCGAACCCCGATGGAATCCCATTTTCTTTGCTCAATTTTCCACTAATGAAAGAATATCGTAAGAATTAAGAAAACCATGAAAGTAAGCAGCATTTAGGTAAGATTTACTTGTTTCCATGAATCTGGAATCCTGCGCAAATAGACAAAAAGAATGAAGATGTCATTAATTGTCTCACAACTCTCAGTGGCGAGTACATAAAAGATGATTGATTGGGCAATTATCCTTTAAAACCCTTTAAAACTTGTTTACAAGGTTCTCATCACTATAGATGTGAAAAAATAGAACGATTTGATTTGCAGAATAACTATATAATACCATTTTCTTCTCGCTCTTGTGTCAAAGAGAAAAAGCCTAACTAGTGAAAGTTTCGGATGCTATAGTGAATGAAAAATTTGTAAGGTGATGATATTCCATTTAATGTGACGGCGACAAGTATTACTATTCTGGAAAATATGTGTCATTCTAAAATTCTATAGCTTTCTTATTTTTCCCCTAAATTCCAATTGCAATTGTCATTATTTGCTAGTTTTATTGTATGCAAGATGAGCAAGAAATGTATTTTTACTGTGAGACTATAACTGCCTAAAATGAAGAAACGAAGCTGTTTATCATAAAACATAAGCAAATCTTTTTCAATGTTCCCCACTCTTTCTTGTACTAACCTGCCAATAATCCGTATGACATTTACTTGTCGTAGTGATTGATAGAGGGATTTGTTTTTACTCAACGCCCCCAAGGGTTTCTCACCTTGCCGTGTTTGTGTAACAATTTGCATGACAATAATTATTTACGCAGGTCACGTCCCGTGGTGAGTTTTGGCGTCCATATGTCCTTGAACGGGTCAGCGGGTATTGACCTCGAGAATCGTGACCTTGTCCTCAACGACGGTTCCGCCGTTTCAAGGTAAAAAAAAAAAGTAACTATGTTATTTTCTCTCGAAAGTTATCTACTTTTTTAATGTTTGATAGCGACACTTCTTACCTAACCTAGGCCTATATTACATCACTTTGACCTTTAAAAAAAAAGTATCAATATTGTTTTATACTTTGTAAACGTCATCAGTATTTTGTCTGTCTACAACGGATATTACCGCTAGACGTCGAATATACCTGACTTAATTACAGTTTGACTTATAATAATGTGGCATACTCTTCTATTGCTCTGTATTAATCGCATGTTGGGATAACGATTCGGATGGATTCGGGCAGGTATTCGGGGCATTATGGGCAGATTCGGCTCTATTCGTGATATTCGGGTCTATTTGGCGAGATGATTCGGGCGGTTACCCCCCCCCCCCCCCCCCCCCTAATGATACGACTAGGCCCGAATCTGCCCAGAATGCCCCGAATGCCTCCCGAATCCAACCGAATTCCACCCGAATACATCCCGAATGTGGCCTGAATGAAATTTGTTGGGGCCACATTTGGGAGTAGTTTTGAGGGTATTCGGCTGGTTTTGAACATTTCAAAATGAGCCGTATCCTTCCACGAATGTTCCAGAATCCCTCCCAAATTTTCGCCCATTCGGGAAAGTAGAACAGAATGCTCCCGAATCCACCCGAATACGTGTATTCGGGTGGATTCGCAGCTGATTCGGCTCCGGTGTAACCGAGGCTTTAGGGACGAACAAAGAACAAGAGACAGATTCTTGGGTTCGATGTTATCGGGCTAATATTAGGGAGCTTTAGATTTTCGCGACGTGGACGTTAGTTCAGAGGGGAAAAAACCTGGTCTGAGCATGCGCAGAATCGGGTATCAGACGCGATGTATTTATAGCTCGCGCGCCTGAGTTTTTACGCATTCTGGGCTATTTTTTACGTCCGCTCAGTTCTCGACGTAGAGAGCTACTTCATGCACCGATCATACGGTTGCGCCATTTTATTTGTTATACGTTGCGTCTCAGGGTACTAAAGCTACTTTTCAGCACGACGCAGGGGAGAGGAGAACGCCCAGCTCAAGCGTCGTCTCAAACGTCCGCGCAGCAAATCTAAAGCTCCCTATTAATAAAGAGCATAACGAACAAGAAAACCAATATAAACCAAAACATGCCATGAAAAAATAGCTCTACAAACTGCGTAAATTAATACGCAAACGTATACAACACTTTAAAGGGATATACAGTATTGGTGGAGATGAGAATTGGGCTTTAACTTTTTGCGAGATACCAAGAAAACACTTATGAAATAGTACAGAGCATACCATTTTAAGAGGAATTCAAAGTTTATTTGATGAACATCGGGTTTGGAATGCAAAAAAACATCCAAAAACAAAGTAAAACAAAGTGATCGTAATAAAAGGTGGGTCCCACACTTTATTAGAATCACTCTGTTTTGGATATCTCGGCCATTTCAGAACCAATTTTTATCAAATAAACGTTGAATTCCTCATGGAATTACATGCTCTTTCATATTTCATAAGAGGTTTCTCATTATCTCACCAAAAATGTTAGAAACCTGAAATCAGGTCTCAACCAAAACTACGATCCAGTAAAATAATGACTGACGGACTCATGGGCCGTGTTTGCCTATAGTGTCAGACCCATGGGCCTTTTTTTTTTTTTTTGCCCACCGTCGGACCCATGGGCCTTATTTGCTTATATAGTGTCGAGCTCGTGGGCTACATGACTCGTGGCTGTCGGACTCGTGATGTGCACTCTTTTTCAAATTATTTCAGTTCACATGCATAGCGCTTGCTTTCACGTGTCTATATTGTCGTCAACGATATGGTTTATGACAGTATTTCTTTGTTCTGCCTTGTTCCTGCTTATTCAAATACCCCACAGTTTCAATATCTACTTGTGTCTGCATTACTCTGCACCCGCAGTTCCAGAAATATTAGGTAAAACGGACAAACTCTTTATGATGTAATTGGATTAAATTTTCGAAAAAAAAAAACCCACAAAAACGTTTAGTTCCAGTTTGTAATCGTTGTCATTTATTGATATGCATTGATACGCATGTTGATACGACTATATCGAACATGAGCGTCCGGATTTTTTATTTTATTTCATTTATTATCTACATTGTTTTGGTGGAGGTTGTTTTCTCGTTTGTTTGTTTATTTGTTTGTTTGTTTGTTTGTTTGTTGTGGGGGTTTTTTGCGTTCATTCATTTTATTTTATATTTATCCACAATCTGGGAAACAATCATGAATTTATTGTGGTTAATCCGTGAACATTAAATACATGTATTTTTTGTTTTTTGTTTTACTGTATGTCAATTAACTGAATGAACAAGGTCGGAGAAAAGCAAAGATTTCGTTGTGTTATAGATGGTATCTTAAAGGAGACCTCCAGATGATTTTCAGACTTTCACATATGAACAACTATAAATTGGTTAAACCGGGTACAGAGTTTCAGAATTTATAGTGATTGGGATGAGGAAAAAGAATGTTTTCAAAATTTATAACAAATCACTATGAACAAGGATGATGACATGACAGCCTCACTAAAGGAATGCACACGTTGGGGCTCAAGGAAGCAGAACAAAAGAAGAAGGCATGCATGCATTATCCACAGGTGAACTTGCAAACTGGCAGTATTGTAATGGGAATTACACTGCTACATTTCTGAAATATGTGAGGCCCCTATGTCATCATCATTGTTCAGTGTAATTTGTTTAAGGTTTTTCAAAGTATTTTTTCTCTGCTCAAGGACCACAATAAATTCCACAAATCTACACATGGAGCTGTTGATTTATGTACTACATGATGTGAAATTATGAAAATCGTCTGGAATGCCCCTTTAATTCTCACCACAATGTTGAGTGATTTTATCTCTCTGCCCTTCATCCTACACTGCAAAAAGTCTGGTGTTAAATATGAAACACCGAGCTGGTGTTAAGTTTCCGGTGCTCATTCATGGTGTTAAATTAACACCTCCGGGTGTCATTTCAAAATTCAAAATTGTTTTTTGAATAGTTTCTTTGTTACTGCACTTCTTGTTAATTTTGAACTTCAACAAGACAATAAAGAATTTTCCGATAAAGTACTTGATTTTTGAAAAAAAAAATGTGTAAATACATTTACACCACAGTAACACCAGTTGGTGTGGTCCCCTATTGAAGCTGGACGGGTGTTATAACATTGAAATTAACACCACCAATATCAAATCAACACCATGCGGTGTCATTATTGAATTAACTCTAGCGCAGTGTCAAAAATATCACCAGCCACAGTGTCAAATTAACACCACGAAGTGCCAGGTGAACACTTTTTAACACCGTCACAATACATTTTCTACACCTGTGGGTGTGGTCCTCTATTGAAGTTTGATCGGTGTTAGATTTAACACCCATGGTGTTAAATCTGACACCGACGTTTTTGCAGTGTATATCACTGCCCTTTCACATGCTTCAAATGTCAATGAAATGAACAGAAAAATCAATAAATTTATTCTCTTTTTGGGGGGGATTGGTTGAAAAAAAAACCAACAACAACTGCCAGCAGGGGTGTCAACTTCCAAGCTTCATATTGCAAGTATTGGGAATGCCGTTTGAGGAGCGAATAAATAGTGACCGTGAATACATCTTCCTGAACTCTGATGGGCTGACAGAACAGAGGAAACGAATACACACATACATACACACAAAAAGAACATACACGCATTATTTTATACACACACTCCCACGCAGACACAAACGATCAAATAATAAAAAATAGAGAATTTTCTCTCGGACTTGATACGGTGTAATTCGAGCTTTTCATATACTTCTCCCAGATTTTTCCTGCACACTCACCTGCGATTTCCGCCGACAGCATCCAAGGGCCGTCTTCCTTATCCCGGACGGGGAAGATTCGGCCATCCTGCGTGAAACGGTGACGTTGACAAGAGATGTACGCTCGTGTATATCCTACACGGCCTACGTCCTTGTAAGTATGAGTCGCTTATACTTCCGCCGTGTTGTTTGGGTAGGCTCTCCGGAAAGCGTTCCGGTTAATACGGTGGTAAAATATGAAAATTCCACCCGCGGAGTGTTAAATGGACACAAAAAGTTCGTTGTTCTTCAGCTGTTTCATTATCATCCAAGCATTTTTTTTCTTTTTCTTTTTTTATTAAAAGGGAGGTAAGGATGTGGTGGGAAAACATTTGTATTTGCTAGCAGAATACCAAAGCTCTTTGTCAGACATGTGCCATTGCAAACGAGCAATGATTCAATAAGCCCGCCGTTCCGATTTTAAGATGTTGTATGTTATGTTTGCATAATGTTTCTTTGTCAATTAATACATAACGTACTATCCTGTTCTTTTAGACTCAATAATTTCAACAGTTTCTAAGTACTTAAAATTATTTTCAGTGGAATATAAAAGCACTCATTTAATAGTTTAACCGGGGGCGGATCCAGGGAGGACCGCAACCGGCGCAAGCCCCCCCCCTTTATTTTTTGTTGAAACAAAAGAAAGAAAAAGAAAAAAATGGGGGAAAGGGTGCGTGCGCCCCCCTTTAATTTTGTAAACACGCCCCCTCTTTACGGAATTCCTGGATCCGCCCCTGGTTTAACTCCATGCATTGTATCATATCTATAAAAACAACATTTTACATTTAAATCGTACCGTCACGGTCGACTGATTGCTTTCATGCTGTATCCCAAGAAAGGAATAAAAGAAGCATGTTGTTTTTCCCATAATAATGCACGTACGTTTCATACTTATTTTCAGAACTCCATTCGCCAAAAGCTGCAACCAATCAAGGTAAAATTCGACTACGATATAGCAAGCGACCCAAGCGACGGTGGTAACGGCAGCATTTTGCCTCCAATTTTGAACGCAGGCACACGATACTATCGAAAACTATCGGTAAGAAAACGATCAATGAGCGATCTTAATTTGATATTCCGCATCTGGGAAACCTGGATACGCTAATTTCCTCTCAAAATAATGAATGCACGTATATTGGATATTGTTATACATTTTGAATAAATAAATGAGCATTCTGTTTTGAGCACAATCTATAATCATCATCACTGGTGATCTCAATGAATATGTATAGGTTCCTACATGACCAACGTGGGTACAGCATATAAATAGTCTAATGGCATATTTTGCACAATTTTTACATCTACGCCTTTTACAATCATCTACGCCTGGCTAGAACTCGCGTATCATTTTATCAACAAATTGAAGCGTGATGACTGAACATTTAGGGGTACTATTGCAAGGTATTTTCACGATAGATCTCAGTGATTGATGCCACTCGAATTGCCACTACTACTGACCCACAAGAACGTTTGCCATGTATAGTTATGAGCTAATATGCGACGTTGTTCTGCTGTGTTTGTGTTCAAAATCGTGCCTGAACAGGTCCCAATTCTTCGAGATTGCAACGGGACGGTGTGCGTGCCGGATCTTTCTATCTCTGCTACCCCTGTGTAAGTGCCTCTATCTCAAGGCTATTAGCAAGAATATATTATTCGAGACTTTTACTGGTTTCCATTGAATGATGTCTGTGTCCGATTTTATACTGAAAGTATTACAAGTCAAGGGTTAATCACTTTGATTGCTATACCCGTAGACAGTTCATTATGACCAATTTTATTCCCTATGCTTGTTTTTAACAATCATCTTGCAGGGTTTTTTCCTCTTTAAGTTATTACTTTTCAAGTGATGGGTGTGAGCATATCGTATAACTGTAATGTGCATATTATCTACTTTGGGTGTGAAACAAGTAGCTTTGTCAACATAGAGCTAACTTCCTCTTCTTCTCGAGTCACTACACTCCACCCATCAATTCCCATCCAGTTCTCCGAACGGGTTGTGGCCTGGTTGTTGAGCACATCCATTTTTTTTTTGTTTTTTTTTTTGCGTAATCTGTCCAGGCAAAAGAGAACAAGAGGAGAATCACACAGACAACTAGAACTGACATTGTAAACGATGATGGAATTTGAAATAGAATTGAGTGATAGTGATATAGTAAATATACTAAAGTGCACATTAAATTGCAGTTATATCAACAGTGAGGATAGCAGTATGATAACTATTTCTTTAGATAGTTAGATGTGCTAGTGTGACCTAATGCTAATATTAATCATAAGAATATAGCCGCATTTACTCACACTCTTATTGTGCTGCTAAATCCATGTTCTTTATCTTTATCTTTACCTGCAACTATTGATGCCTCAGAAATAGGATATTCCAATTCAGAACTCCCCATGCTCCCCATGTGGTAGTCCAGATCAACCCGTTTGTTTATGTGTGTATCAGTGTGTTTGAATTCTGTCTTTAATGCTCCTTCTGCGATATATGGCTATGTGCAATAAACTTGACTTGTTAATGAATTAACACTGTATTGGTTACTGTCCCATCAGTTCTCAGGCGCCTCTGATCGTTGGCGCAGAGGGCGCTGTGGTCATCAGGACAATCATTTCAAACAATGGGGAGGATGCGTACGAGTCGGTGCTGAACTTGACAGAACCACGTGACTTCTTCTTCACACGAGCTGTACAGCGTACAGATGTAAGGATCTGGACCTCATTTCATTGGGGAAAAAAAAAAGTTGTTATTATAGCAACTCTTGCTGGAATGGCAATTGTCGTGGTAACGACAAGAATCCAGCTTCCTGATTGGCTGTTGCTGTGGGAAGTTGTCATTTCAGCAAGAGTTGTATATTCTAATATCTTTTATGAAATTGGGCCCTGGTGGCTTAAGATTTGCTCATATGGGATTTGTAGTAGATGAAGACATGTTTGCGACTTACACTTTTTTCTTCTCATGCGAAAGGAGTGCATTAATTTCGGAAGACCACAGCCGACAGTTGCAGAGACGATGGTTTTGACATATTTTGGCCTACACACTCGTGTTCACCAGTAAAATTGATAATTATGCAAAATAGGTCTGCATATTATTGTAAGCATGCACACACACTCGCATGAATATCATTGTCCTTCGATCAGTCGATAGCTCTGCTTTTTTGCCGATTCGAAATCGTAGACTCCGCGCATGAACTACACTGTAGACAGAAGCGAACAATGCAAACGCTAAGTGCAGTTCACGAAAGTAAAACCGAATAACCTCTGTCTTTTACCATTACAGTTTTACTATTACAGTAATTAGATAACTGCCTCCTCTCTTTTCTCTCTCCCTCTCTCTCTCTCTCTCTCTCTTCCCCCTCTCTCTCTCTCCCTGTCTCTCACTATCTTCCTCTTTGTCCTCATACATTCTCTCACTGTATTTACTTCCTTGTTCGTTTGGATAATTGCCGGTTACCTGTTTCGTTTCAAACTCTTCGAACTACAGAATGAGGAGCACGTGACGTGTACCAAGGACCATGCTTCGAAGTCTGGGAAATTCTCCTGTCTTCTGGGGAATCCCATGAAAGCAGGTGAAATGGTGAGTGCACAATCTTCATTGTCCTGTGACCTTAAAGGTATTGTTTACCATTGGAAGCAGTGATTTAAAAAATGTTCGAGTTATCACATTTTGATGCATATGACTGTAGATCAGTTGTATCACAAAATATCTTACCACATTTCGCATTATAAAGTCTAAAACATGAGGAGAAATCACTATTTTCCTCAATAAACCATAACGGTAGACACGAATTATTCTAGAAACAATTTTATCGTAACTATTGTTCACATTTTCTATATTTGACAACACTTAATATTGATTATAATGATTATATATATATATATATATATATATATATATATATATATATATATATATATATATATATATTAGCTGTGTCTATCTCTAACTCACATCTCGAAACTCTTTTGAAGAACTGAAGCTGCAAATGGTAAATAGTGCCTTTAACTGCTGGTACCAATGGATATATAAAAGGAGGCGAGATGTGGAAACAGCGTCATTTCCACTATAAACCCTGATTTAAGATATTGCATTTGATATTCAGATGGCATATTGTGTCTGTCCATGAACAGTAGATGTATGAATTGTAATTGAAATCGCCGTTGATTATCTAAAAATCACGGGAAACCTGATGCTTTACAAATCTATACAAGAGAACACATGGATGATCTGAACACTGCTCCATCAAAAAAGTAGAGTTTCAGTTACTTCCACAATAACCATTGATCGTTGCTCATTTCTCGAATATACTCTTCACATCAAGAAGGAAAACATGACTCAAATGTTTCAACTACAAAGAGGAAAATTGAAAGACAGTGAAAACCATATTTTGGCACAGATATAATTCATATGATGAGAATTATCTTATAAGAGTAATGAGTAAATTTGAGTAACGGAATAACAAGCAGAAGTTTCTGCAGCTACAACGATAAGGCAAAACTTTGTGAAAGAAATAGCCTCGAATTGCGTTAAAAAATATATATATCAAATGCTATGTTTTTCGAAATGTTTATCATTCGTAACTCCATATAGTCTGAATACACATTTTTATTTGCATTAAATTCTCAGAGTATATTTCGCTGGTATATTTAATTTCTAGTCTAGTTCAGTGACTTTGTGCACGATAGTGGATCAGCCACGCACATAAGATGAACTATTATGGCGGTTGCAAACGCTGCAGTGTATTATGTTGTATTCATTGGGCGGTTGCAAACGCTGCAGTGTATTATGTTGTATTCATTGATATAACTTATTAACTATCAATGATGTCAGTGACACATTGTTTGATTTTGTTCATTCATTGAATCATCTACACACTAAAAAATAAAGGTTCAAATTTGCACCCTATTTGTCCCTATAGCAGTACCCTGGGGTGCACAATTGCACCTTTTATTATGCAAGTAGAAAATTAAATCTCTTAATATTTATATTCATACCTACAAAGATGCAGACATATCCATCACAGTGTAAGTTTGATCTTACGAGTAAAACTTTGGTACTATAGTGGTCCAAATTTTCAATTCACATTGTATTAATGTTTATGGTGCATGTTTGCACCCTTGATTAGCACAAAACTGAGAGTGCAATTTCGCACCCCTTCAGGTTAAAAATTCAGCGTATTGCACCTCTAAGGGTGCAAATTGCTTATTGGGGTGCAAAGTTGCACCCTACAGGGTGGTTGTATAGCGACAATTTTGGGGTCAAATTTGAACCTGTATTTCTTAATGTGTATATTCACCAATTCCATTTCAGTGAGATACGAAACTCACGAGAATGATGATTGGTGTCATCATTACGGCGTTTTCCAATTTGTTTGTTTGTTTGTGTGTGTTTTCTTTAGGTGTCACAATACCCCTGAATCTTCCTGGTAAATGGCCTCGTTAAAATAATACGTTCATTTACTTTCACCCCCCTTTTTTATCCTAATTATCATTTATTTTTTCTGTGTTTCTGTCAAGTGTAGATCGTGCTGGAGCTACAATTTGCCACTGATTCTGTCAGCGGCGATCGGAGCAATATCTCCTTCCAGATTGACGTTTCCAGGTAGGTTGTTGACTGTCTCTGTTTTCTTGGAATATATAAAGTGTTGACTTTGCATTCAGCTGACACTTTGTACACTTACTGAAGATGTGGAGTACAATGTGTCATGGTTTCCAAAGTCAGCACAAATGATTCTGTTCCCGTTACTGATCTCTATTCCCTATAGAGATCAGTGCACTGATGCATGCTTCCCGTAAATTTGTCCCGAATGGAATGTTGTGGTTTTCATACTCGTACTTTAAACGCGCTGCAGTTAAGTAAACAGTGAATGTTTACGTTTGTAGAAACCAACAGGAACAATAATTGCATTGCTTTCGCGTATGATTTTACAGGGTAGAGCACAAAGTAAGTCTATGATAATAAGACAGACTGTTTATGTTCTGTCTGATTCCCAACTAATGTGACTACCTGTATATAATATCGCAGGAAAAAAAAACCCACTGAGACAAAGGAGCTCGAATTTGTTTCAAATTACAATAAGATTTATATGGCGTTTGTAATGGAATACCGTTCAGGAAAGCATTTACCCAGTCATATAATATAGTTATGTACCGATATTCGATAAGATGTCACAAAATTGCTGGTATAACTTGATGATCGTATCAACACTTTACTCTCTTTTGGTAGCGCGCACACGGATTTACCCGACACCCAGGCCGATAACATTGCTACCGTTGAGGTCGAGGTATCAACACGGTCGAATATTGTTTTACAGGGGTGAGTATTGTTGCAAGTATAGTGTCAGTTTCAATTTTCAATTGAATGCCTAAGAGCATCATGTAATTGGTACACTCAAGAAAAACCTTTGACACATTCAAGGAAAACCTTGCCACAGTATGGACGTTATCCTCGCATGTCTATATGAGAGAGAGAAAAAAAAAAAGGTATTTTCCATAAGCTACAATTTCGGTAAAATAGGACACTACTGTGATATTTCTTTGTACATCCCATTCTGTTGAAGAAAGTGTGTATTTGAATTTTGATTTGAATTTGAATGTAGTATCGGTTTAATTCTCACGGAATAGCTCATCCTCTGTTACATACTGTGAAGCCGTTCAACACTAAACTTATAAAATCCTACATTTAAAAAAGGCTGTGCAGAAAACTACTTCCTATTTTCTCTATATTTCTTGGAATGGTTGAAGGTTTTGCGTGATAGATTCCAAGAGCTTTGTTTACACTTATCTCACACTGTCTTCACGTGATACAGGGTATCACAGACTGAATTTGTCTTCTATGAAAAAGTGCCACCAGGCAGCAATCGTACCGCACCGTCGGAAGAGGGCGACATCCCTCTCATCACCCATCGGTATGAGGTGGGTTAAACCCTTTCAGATCGCATGTATTACATTTGTACAGCTTAATGATGCAATGTTGCATTATCACTTTACTATTCATTGTTAGCACTTCATGGCAGAATCTTTAAAAAATCCCTTTGTATGAGCCCTTCCATTTTCATATGTAACTGCCGTGTTTCGGTTTAAGTTAGAGCTTCAGTTGCTATAGAGCTGTAATTGATGCAGAAACTGGCAACGTGCTTTAAAAGATTCGAGTTCCTGCTTTTGGCTCATAATACGTAAACATTTGTGATTTTTTTTTTGTAAAATTTTGAATAGATGTATAGAATATAACTTGTGTCACCTACATTGTTAATCTTTCTGAATGATATGACATAAGCCGTGAAATTGACATGACCAGTCTAAATGATGAAAAGATGATAATTTCTGCAGTGGAATCCTCGAGGAGTTTATGGAGTAACAGATATCATGGCTGATACCACTTTGGCATTACACACCCAGAGTATAAGACTCTTCATATTTAGATATGTTCTGTCAGAAGGCCTGTCACTGGTATATGAACCAAATCATGAAGTATAGTCAAGAATACACTATACGCTCTCGGGTCAGAAGGGGCATACTTGTCAACATGCATTGTACAAGGATATACTCTAAATTGCCATGCCTCAACAGATGACATAATAATTTCGATGCGGCTACTCAAGTGACAGTGTGACTGAGAATTTGCTTTTTCCGGGGAGGAAATGCCCCCCCCCCCATCCCCACCCTTCGAAAAAATATAAATATATAAAATAAATAAATAAAGAAGTAAATAAATGAATAAATAAATACACACCCAACAACTTTGCTTTGGTTTTCTTTGATCTCTCCGCATCATGAAACCTATGTACAATGTATTTGTGCAATGTCTTATCATCAATAAGATTTTGAATGAAGGACCCAGTAAGCTTGGGGAAACGGAAGTGACGATACGCTTACCACACTCGACCTTTGACCCTAAAAGTCAGCTGATGGTGCTAGAAAGTGCAGAAGTCGAAGGAGGGGAGCCGTGCAACATTACTTTTATCGAGCCCACACAGACAGCTTCGACATGGACTACGGTCAGTTATAAAGTTGTATGTGTAATACCAGTGAAAACGATAATGCTGCATGTAGCTTCCATTTCAATACATTCATTTCGTTACCATTATTGCCAGAACTTATACTTACCGTTAACCAATTCATCTATAAAGATTATCCTCCACCCCTTCCTCCTCCCTCTCTCTTTCCCTCTCTCCATCTTTCTCTCAATCTCTTACTCATTCTCTACTTCTCTTTCTCTTTCTCTCTTTGTTCTTCCTAATTTTCATAATAAACTTTTTTTTTCTTTCTCTGTTTCATTTTGTATGAAAGTACATTATAGTTAGGGTCATTAAAAAAATCTCTTCTTTGGTTTTACACACAATACACACACACACGTAAACACACATACACAGAAGAGTATCGAACAGCATTTTTTTGTTTTGTTTTTCACTTTTGTATCACAAAAAAAAAATGCAAGCGTGATACTCTTTTTTTTTTAATCAGGACGCAACTTCACCAGTGATAACGGCCACGATGCCGGCTGCAGTGTCGACCACGAAGGGACAGTCAAGCACCACCCCCTACTACAGAATCACCCGTCAACCGGCTCGACGACGACGACGACGCAGCCAGGACTCTGCGGCAAACGTCACGACTAATGACTTGGAAACGCTTGGAATGGAAGACTTTGAAGTCGTGGACTGTCTCGGGTCGGAGGTGGACTGTTACTCGGTTGTGTGTACGATCCCGTTGTTGGGCACGAGAAAGACATTCGAGAGAGATACAGCATCTATCATTGTGACGTCAAGATTGCTGGTCGACGCTCTGCGCACCGTAAGAGTAAAACGATGTTTTTAGGAAACACAGTGCTGAGTCCCAAGAATTCCATAAAATATAACTTTTCGTTATCCTGACTGTATATATAATCAAACGCTTTGTTTGACGAATAGTTATAAGTTCAACTTGTATGATTTCAGATCTTATTTCCTGTGTGACCGTACCCGCACCTCGTCAGGGGCCCTATTATCGTCACCCTGCGTAAAATTGCTACAAGCGCACTGAACAAAAAAAAAAAAAAAAAAAAAAAAAAAAAAGACGCCTGCGTCTATGTTTAGTACGCGTGAAACTTTGCAGGGTTACCACAACCAAGGAAATTGAGGTTATTACGGAAGAGAGGGAAATCCTTGTGGCCAAACAACATGTCACACATTCTGACACCGAAACAAATCACCACCATCAATGATATAAAACTTAAAGTAACAAAACTTTATTCTTCACACGGCATCGTCCCAGTCTTGTCTGGATCCATCTTTTTTCCCAACGTGGTCCGAACAGGCCACACCCACTTCGTACAAATGCATATTCATGACAAGGTGAAAACTGAACAGTTTTTTTTTTCTTGAAAATCTGAAATTTATATCAGGAATACGTGTTATCATTATCACCACGGCCACCCGCACACGTCTTTTACTTGCTTTGTCTAAGAGAGCGCGGGGTGACGAGGTTCGGGCCCCTTCCTTTTAGCGCACAACTATTCCGCATCGTTCGCGTTTGACGACGATAGCTGCAAATTTCTGGTATCAATCATTGAACTTGTAGTTCTATTGGAATCTTCAGCATTTTTCCTTTATGTGATTGGAATTTCATAGAATTTCAGTGACGTAGTATGATTTAAACATGAATAAACATTAACTATGACGAGGTGCGGGTCACTCAAGCCTACTACCACTGCCCTCTTGGCAAGCCCTGTCAAAATTAATACCTAAGGCAAAAATAGCCGTGTACCTCTTTTGTTTAATAGCAAAAGATTGCACCACATCGTTTAGGAATCGAACTCAGTAACTCTCGTAAAAGAGTAATTGATAAAGGTAATAAACGTAAGTTTTGCTTTTTTTGCATTCATACGTTACTCATGTGAGTATCACATAAGAAAAAAAAATGTATATTTATTACCTCAGGAGCAGCTAATTGTTTTCATCATGCTTCCATACAAAAACCAAAAAAAAAAAAATATATATATATATATATCACTTATGAATTTTGTCCAGTGTTTCATTCATAGAGAAACTTGGGTCGCTCATCACATATATTTTTTCAGCGTCAATTATGTATCAATGTTCTGGTTAGCCCCCCCCCCCCCCCCCCAGTCCATGCTTAGATTAGAGACAACAACCAGTTATAGTATGGTCTAAAAAATATTTGTACTCATACTTCCCCTAATCTGATTTTATCACGGGACCTGCGGCTCTATACAAGCTTGCTTTTACGCAGGCCCCATCATATTTTTCGCATTATGACCTCAGTTTAACTCGCATGTATACAGACCTTGTGTTTATACCAAGACGAACTTTTGAACATTCCGGTGAAGTTCTATCTTAAATTATGTTCTGTATAATTTTCGTATCAATATACTTTATTGTGAAATATGTGAGAAAATTTATGAAAATAAATTGAAATGAAATGAAACAACAACAACAACAACAACAACAACAACAATAACAACAACAACAACAAGAGGGTAAACAGTGAAGTTTTATAATCACCAGCAGGGTGTGGTCAGTGCCAGTCGGATACTTTGCATGCCACCTATGGGCAAATCATTTTCGCAGATTGTACCAAACGACCCCCCCCCCCCCTTGCAATGATCATAACCACCGACTACTAACAAAGGAAACGCAAACTCAAAGAGCAATGTGGATTGAGAGAAAGCAGCAACATAAGCAGAACATATCAGTGAAGGTTTGAGGAAAATCGATGCAAAAATTATGAATTTTTAAAGTTTTGGTGTTAGAACCACTGGATCAGGAGACTATCAGACTTCATGACGTCATGTGTAGACAATAATATAAAGAAAATATAAAGAGAATTTCACAAAAAAAAACAAACTATTTTTCATGAAAATTCATACATTCCATCAACTTGATACTGACAAAATAATGTTAAGTGTAGTAAAAATTCCCCCTGCTTTCTGAAAGCGGTTAGTCAAGTGCTCTTTCATTACGCTATAGAAAAGTGAAAGCATGTTGAATTTTCTTTATATGTTACTGCTTTCACTGAATCCACATTGCTCTTTGGGTTTTGGTTTCCTTTAACGTCACGCATTTTACAGACGGTTACATCATGTTTTAAAATCTTTGCAGACGGCCACTTCACGGGCTCTTGCTCTCTCTTCGGACGCTACTCTCAACGTCGTGGGAAGTGCCTACAGATTACATCTCCAAGAAAACATCACCGCGACAGCAAAAGTGAGTTAAATTTGAATTTTACATAAATTGATAAATGAATGAATGAATGAATGAATGAATGAATGAATGAATGAATGAATGAATGAATGAATGAATGTATGTATGTATGTATGTATGAATGAATGAATGAATGAATGGGATTAATAAATGAATGATAAATGAATGACTGAATGAATGAATGAATGAATGAATGAATGAGTGAATGAATGAATGAATGAATGAATGAATGAATGGGACTAATACATGAATGATGAATGAATGAATGAATGAATGAATGAATGAATGAATAAATGAATGGATGAATGGATGGATATAATAAATGTCAGCATCAACATGATTCATCATTCTTACATTGAATCAAATAAATTTCCTCAGGCTACTACTCGGATCGCACCCCGCTGGATGGTGGTGACCACGGGAGAGGACAACGACAACACAGCAGAGATGGGCGTCGAGCTGGGATGGGCGGGCATATTCTGGGCCGTGGTCGGAGCTTGCCTCGCCGGAGTAACAGTGCTGATTGTGACCAACTTGATTCTATACAAGGCAAGTGTTGCTTCTCCCATCAGTAACATAGAGTCCATGCATCTACATTTCCAACCAGAAAATGGCAATATTTCGTTCAGGATGATTTGTAAGGCTACTGCTACTGCTGCTACTGCTGCCACGGCATGATCTCTCCCACTATTTTCACTCATAACCGCTGAGGGAAATCCTTTAAAAAAATCTTGCTTCACTCCTTCTGGTGACTCGGGAGTTTGTTGTTGTCTTAATATGAAAATAACCGCGGTTCCTTTCTCTGTATATTCTTTTGATATTTTGGGGAATGATTCATGCAATCAAACGTTAACATGGCAATATACACATCAACCCATTACTGTCATTAACCAAAGTTATGGCTGATATGCTGCTCTATCGTTTTCCCATTCTTTTGTGTTCCTCTTTTCTCTCGCATTGCTTCTTAATATCTACGGTCCTATTTCATGAATCATTTCTTTGATTCTATATTTGTCGCATAGATCTCTTCTCTCCGTTTTGAGAGTTTCGTTCTGTACGCTTGAATGTACCAAACTTCAATTTTAATGAAGAATCATTTTTGTGTCTTTTTACTTATTACTATTATCATTTGTTGTGATTTGTTATCTTTCTTATTGTTATGATGATGATAATAATAGTAATAATAATAATTATTATTAATATTATTATTATTGTTATTGTTATTATCATTATTATCATTATTATTATTATTATTATGATTGGTGTTATTATTATCATTATTATCATCATCATCATCATCATAAATATTGTCATTATTATCATCATTTTGCGATTCAGGTGGGGTTCTTCAAGCGACAGCAAATTGGCAAGGAGGAGAGCATTCAGGAGGGAAGCGTTGTCCTCAACGACTGACACCCCGCGGGAAGCCGCCCGCGGGAAACCTAGCAGACAGACCAGTCGTAGTCGGTATTTGTCGCTGAAGAAGACAGAAAGACAGCTTTTAGTAGTCGCCATGTTCTTTGTTTTGTTACATTCTCCTGGTTTTCGTTTTTCAATTATTATTTTGCAAGTATTGGTCCACATCTTGCCGGTAAAATCCCAAAATCATCAACTGAATTTTATAGATACACTGTATTTAGGTAATAGGAATTCTCAATCAATATTTTTGAACCTATGGTTGAAGAAGAAATTATAGATATCATCAAGAATTTGAACGATAAAAAAGTTCAGAATAAAAAATGTGTTACGTAAAAAAAATTATCGTCTTACATACATTCTTAATCAATCTTTATTTAATGGCAAAGTCCCCAATAAGTTGAAAGTCGCAAAAGTTGTCCCTATCTTTAAGAAGGGACAGAAAGATTTCATGAATAACTACCGACCAATTTCTTTGTTGACTTCAATCTCTAAAATTCTTGAAAGGTTGGTTCACACGCGATTATTAAAATTTCTCACAAATCATAACATCTTATCAGATTCTCAGTTTGGTTTCAGAAAACATTACAACACAACCCAAGCTTTACTTACTTTTATAAACAAGGTACTAGTAGCTCATGCTATAGATAACTTTGAACATAGAATTGGAGTTTTTCTTGATTTTTCTAAAGCTTTCGATACGATAGATCATGAAATTTTGTTTTATAAACTGTGTCATTATGGAATCCGCGGGACGCCCTTAGAATGGTTTAAGAGTTATTTAACAGATAGCAAGCAATTTGTTAATATCAACGGCCATGGTTCGCAATTAAAACCTATTTCATGTGGAGTCCCACAGGGCTCCCTCTTGGGCCCACTTTTATTTATTTTATACATAAACGATCTTCAAAAATCATCGCAAATTTTGTCATTCATTTGTTTTGCCGATGACACAAACTTGTTTTTTTTTTTCACATCGAGACCCTAATACATTAATTGATATGATGAAATTAATCCTGGGTTTATACGAACAAATTATCCCTGAATATAGAAAAAAAAAAAACACTCATTATATGGTATTCAGTAATTCTTTGAATGTTGTCCCACATGATATCAAAATAAATGATCTATGTTCAAAGCAGATCAATAACACAAAGTTTTTAGGGCTTTGGATTGAACGAGAATTATCCTGGAAAAATCACATAAATTTCGTTAGTAAAATTTTGTCCAAAAGTATCGGAAGTTTGAATAAGCTTAAACATTTTTTCCCTGTTTATATTTTGCAGAGTATATATTCTTCTTTAATATCTCCACACTTTAATTATGGAATTTTGGCGTTGGGAAATGCAATTCACTCATTAGATTCCCTTCTCCGTATTCAAAAGCGTGCAATAAGAATCATAAACCACACCGGATATTTTGCCCATACCAGCTGTTTTTTTAATCAAAACAGAATTCTGAAAATTCCAGACCTATTTTATTGTTGTTGTTGTTATTTTAAAACAGCGAAAGAAGAGAGAGAGAGAGAGAGAAATGGGGGAGATTTTATTGTAATCTCGGAATTTTCATGTATAAACTAACAACTAATGAATTACCACTTGTTTTTATCCACATGTTCATGAGGAATCGCTCTATACAGAACGACGCCTATAATTATCACCTTCCCCGTACTCGCACTACTTTTGCAAAGAAAACGATTATATTTACTGGACCCAGATATTGGAATGACCTCCCTCAAGATATTACTTCTTCCTTATCTCTATTCACCTTCAAACGCAGATTAAAACAGCTATTACTTAGTTGATACACACTACCAAGCTCTTAGCAACCTTTTTTTTTTTCTTATACTCCCAGTCTTTTGTCTTTGTCCGCAGCACCAAGTTATTTAATGGTACCGATACATCAAATGTATAGCATTCTTTTTCAAACACGGCGAGATCCGTATACAGTCTGGTTTTAGCGATATCCATGTGGTTCATTACTTTTATCTTTATATCGATTTTTGTACTGGTATAATTTTAGTTGGTCAAGATAAACATATCCGTTCTCCATATAATTATATGCCTATGAATTCGGGAACCTACAGTTTTACAAGCGGTATAGCTTTTATGTAGGCCCCATCATATTTCTGATTTTTACTTGTGACATCTTCATATGATACGATTATACATTTGTGTAAAGTATGTTTTTTTTTCGTCTTCTTCAATCAAAAGACATGATTGTATATATTTTGTATTCTTGTTTTATTGTCAATCATTTTGTAATCTCATCATTGAGAAAGTGGAAATATGAAATAAATTTGGACTGAACTGAACTGAACTTGTGAAAATTTGGAAACAAAACTCAACATCACGGAATCAAGAGCTAACCTGAAATGTTCAAAGGACACAGAATTTTATATTTGTATGTCAAAGAAAAAAAGAGGATCTCATTGCATTTTAATAAGTGATGGTTTGATATACTGCAGTATTGATCATTATTGTTATTATTGTTATTATTATCATTATTATTATTATTATTATTATTGTTGTTATTATTATTATTATTATTATTATTATTATTATTATTATTATTATTATTATTATTATCATCATGCCATCGGGGACTGCTATGTTGCCATTCTGAATTCAGATTTCATGGCTCTTAAGAATTCATGTTTCAATGCTGTTTTGTGTGGGCTTTTTTTTACAGTCATGCTCATAATTGTTTTGATATGTATAGTCTTTAGACCCCGTTTACAGTGCGAGGCTCGGCCGCGGCTCGGCCGCGGCCGAGTCCAGCCCCGCTTCAGTGTAAACGCGCAAAAGGCCAAATGCGAGGCCAAAATTGGCCTCGCATTTGGCCTCGCTCTGGAGGTGGTCTCGGCCGCGGCCGAGCCGCGGCCGAGCCTGGCCTTTTCTTGGTGTAAACGCATACTGGGCCAAATGCGCGGCCAATTGCGCGGCCAGTTTTAGTCTGGCTTCCAAACCCTCTGCCTGTATCTTTCGCTCTTTAGGATATTAACCCCCTCAATGTCGAAAACTAGTATAGTTTAAGATGGTTTTGTCCTGCAAAGGATTTTTTCCTTCGGCAAAGGCCTTTGCCCGAACGGCGACTTCGTCGCCACGGAATTCAGTTGGCAAAGGGTCTGAAAACCAGACAATACCAAATTGCATTAGTTTACAAGCAGAGCGCCACTACGACCAAATAATGAAAGGTTTGAATCGAAAGCGCGGCCGAGCCCAGCAGTGTAAACGGACAAAATTGCGAGGCTCGGCCGCGCAATTGAGGCCGGGCTCGGCCGCGGCCGAGCCGCGGCCGAGCCCGGCCTCGCACTGTAAACGGGGTCAAAGACCCCGTTTGGTATTGTCTGGTTTTCAGACCCTTTGCCAACTGAATTCCGTGGCGACAAAGTCGCCGTTCGGGCGAAGGCCTTTGACGAAGGAAAAAATCCTTTGCAGGACAAAAACCACCTTAAACTATACTAGTTTTCGACGTTGAGGGGGTTAATATCCTGAACAGCGAAAGATACAGGCAGAGGGTTTGGAAGCCAGACTAAAACTGGCCGCGCAATTGGCCGCGCATTTGGCCCAGTTTGCGTTTACACCAAGAAAAGGCCGGGCTCGGCCGCGGCTCGGCCGCGGCCGAGACCACCTCCAGAGCGAGGCCAAATGCGAGGCCAATTTTGGCCTCGCATTTGGCCTTTTGCGCGTTTACACTGAAGCGCGGCCGAGCCTCGCACTGTAAACGGGGTCTAGGACTGTTTGACAATGTTTACAGTCTGTTTAAAAAAAAATCTAAGCTACATGATCAATGATGCAAGAAGTGTATCCGAGATTATGTAAAATGAAGCCATAAACCGTTATGATGGAAAATGCTTCAAAAGTGAAAAAGCTGCGAAAACGGTTTTCATAGAATGGTTGCAATTTGTTCCTGATACCTTGCTAGTGACATTATAATTATTTAAACTTTTGCATACAATTAGTGTTTTTATTTAAATGTATTTTGCACCTGATTCATAGTAGGGCCTATATAGCCTAGTCATTGCAAGTTTGACAATTCTATTTTCAAAATTAGGTATTATAATGTCTGATTATTTCTTTAGAATAAGATTTTTTTTCAATTGTGGCTGCAGCAAATAACCACACACCAACAAGAAAAACGTAATTATTTAGATTTTTGCATATACACATTAATGTTTTTTATTTGATTTGCACCTGATTCATAGTAGGGCCTATACAGCTTAGTCATTGCAAGTTTGACAATTTTATTTTCAAAATTTGCTGCTATAATGTCTGATTATTTTTTTACAATATAAGATGTTTTCAATTGTGGCCGCACCAAATAAAAACACGCCAACAAGAGAAACCTCCCCAGGTCAGAGTAATGGTGCCTCATTATCATCTCCGCCGCCATGCCTGGCCGATTGAAGAGCCCTAAGGGATACGATTCGATCCATCTTACCAAGAGAGGTGGCGATTGCCTTTCATTCGAGGGTATATTATACACATAACCTGCAACCTATAGCCATGCTATAACGATGATTAAAAGGCACAGTTTTCTCCATGTACAAGTAGATTTTTGTGTATATTATGATAGAGAAATAATATCAAGGGCACATGGCAAGTTTCATTGTAGGCCTATCGGACGGAAAATGCAAAGTTAGGGAACTTTTGCTATTTGAGATGTGCCCTTCAAGAGATGTGCCCCTAGCATTTTCAAATTGACCGTATGTTACTTGAACTAATATATATTCATATTTGCTGGAAATAGATGTCATTGAAACTGAAAACTGAAACATTGTTATGGAAAAATAGTGGCGTCGGTCAAAATAACGTATTACTCAACATGGCATTTGTTACAGGTAATTTTGTATGCCCACAAAATAACTATTGAAAACCTCTAAAACGATTAGACCAGATAGAACGACAATCCTCTACCCCTTTTCGTCTCACTCCACCATGAAGATACAGCTTTGTATACTTCCAAGAGAGATGCAGGTAAATTATTCCAGTAGTGGAAACGGGGAGAGAGAGGGAGAGAGAGGAGGAGGTGTTGGCCACGCAGTCATGACTGTGCCGCCGCTCGTAGCCCTCTTGCAGTTCTGAGAAATAGCGCCCTCACTTGATGTTACCGTCCTCTCTGACCATGTCCATTACGAAAGAATAGATTTGCATAATCACAAATTGTCATGTCGTCATAAGCTATGATTTTGGATAGAGAAAGAGTTGATTACTTCATATAGTAATGTATCATTTAATATTATACACAACCATTTATTCGTTCTTTTATGACTCTATTTTTAATGACTACTTATTTACAAATTTACAAATTATTCTTTTCGAGTTGTCCGCCATCTTGTTTGCCTGTCATTCCGATTTATCGACGTCAAAAAAAAAAAAAAAAAAAAGGAACTTGAGTGTTTTGGAAAAATGATCTCACCATGACTCGACTAGATTTGTCATGCGAATTAGCCAAAACATAATTACATATGCATACATTTATTAATGATTTATATCATAATTGATAAATATGACATATAGAGAAGGAGAGATAATATAGATAGATAGATAGATAGATAGATAGATAGATAGATAGATAGATAGATAGATGGATGGATGGATGGATGGATGGATGGATAGATAGATAGATAGATGGATAGATAGATAGATAGATGGATGGATGGATAGATAGGGGGTGGAGAATTAGTTACTGTATACAAAGTATAACTTCATCGCTTCATTGCACGCCAACAGGGCGTCAGGGGCCTTCTGGCACAAGAGTCCTCACGAACAGGGAAAATATCTGATATCAACTCTGCAAATCTTTGGCTGTGATCAGCTGTCTACCGTTTTTATTACTGTACGGTATCAAGCGATAGCATCATTTGCCAAAAGCTGCTTTAATTGAGTTGCTGCTGTTATTCTTATTTTTCTCATTGATTATGATTTGAACCCCCAGTTTCTCTTTGAAGAGTATAATTCAGGAAAAAAAATACTATAGCTTTTGGAAAATTGTCGCTTTTTAGAACATGCTAACATGATTCACAAATAAGGCAACAAGTCTTGTCTTGGAGCAAAATAAAGCAAAGAGATAAAACGATTTGTTATATATATTTCCATGAATTATGTTTTGAATGTTTGAGTGTCATGGACGACGCTTATCGGTTAATCCCACTCACTAGAATTAATGATATATTCCTATTGATATGCTATTGATTTTGGCTTTCATTTATAGTTAGACAGTATGTCTAATGTGATATTAGAAAACGTGCTTGTTGATATTTGAAGAGAGGAAATGAGATAATGCCAATGATTGAATGGTAATTACAGAAGGCTAACAGGGAAAAAGGAGTCAATTCAATGTGCAAGATACCTAAGCAAGAAAGACATTAATGTCAAACAACTTAAAGGGGCAGAGAGTAAACATTCTCACTAACTTGAGATGCATTGATGGCAAACTAACAACATAAAAAAACATTTTCCCCGCAATCACCACCTACTCGTCACCTAACACTGGCAAAACCCGGGTTACACAAACCCTATTCATAGACTCTCCCATGTTCTTTATGTCCATCCGCATATACGACCCCGAGTATGAGAACCCGGTCATCATTAATGGCGCCCATCTATTTTGGCGCCCAACTGAAGACGCTCTGCAGATGTTGGCGCCAGATTGCCAGTTATTTCGATCTTCGCCCGGATGGCTCGGCAAACACGCCCGACACCGCGCTCGTCAACAGTATAGACAGAGCGCCACGGGGTGGGGGCCCGGGCTGCGGGCAGACGACGAAAGTGGAGGGATTTTTGGAGGATGCGCCGTCTAATTCTGCCCACTTGTCTCTCAAATTTTAACGACACTGCTTTTCAGCAAGAATGTAATGCAGGCCGCTCATCGCTGCCATGGGCACCATGCTTCAGTGACACACATTATAATGCGTACACAGACACACAGTAACGCACGCCCATGCACACATACACATAATATATACACAAAACACATACACACAATCACAGACACTGGGGCACACACATAGAGTGATATTACAAAGGAAAAAGAGTAGAAACCAGTTGATATGCCATTCTTCTTCGTCGCAATGTCAGTGGCCTACAATGACGATGACACACTAGAGAAGATTATCAAGTATTTTCGAGTCGATTTTCAAGTGTTGTTGTTGTTGTTGTTGTTTTTGTGACAAAATTGCATATACAGCTGTACTCTATCATTGTCATTGAACCTGCCATTATTATCAAAATCGTATTTCACTGAGACATGAAATTTGAATTATTCTCTCTTCTATGAGCAACATGGATAAGAGATTACAAACCATTCAGTTAAAATGACGACCGATAGAGTTTGAAAAAAAATACTTTATTGTGATAATGGTCGAGGAAAGCGAGTGGATTTACCTAGAGGTCAGGTATGTCAACTTGAAATAATTGTGTATATTATCACGGAAATCTACAAATTTGACACGTTATTTTTTTTAAACTATACTGATAATGATTACAATGATTCGAATAAATTATTTATTGTGTATCCTATGGAAATTTTCAATGTTCATACTTCTTTAACAATACTGATGATAATTATGATATTAATTATAATGATGGAAAAATCATCAGAATGCTTAAAACTTAACGAGAAGGACTCGACAGAGGGCACAAGTAAGATAATCTGTTATAGGGTATTATGCATTGAAAAACAAACAAACAAACAAACAAAAACTTTTATACTATGAATGTCCACCGTGACGGCTAACTCCAGTTTTTACTTCTCTTTTTATAGTTCGCAGTTGGCGACGATTTTAACGACCCTGAATTTTAAACCATCAAAGCAAAATAGTTTCGAAGCCAGATATCACACAATACACATACTCCCCGCAAGTAATCCAACATTAAATTTGCTTCTAATGTTTACAAGCTCCTTTGAATGTTTAGAAAATAATGTTCTTTCATTGCAACCGAAAAGAAACGGTTTAGACGCTGACCATGACATTTTTTCATGACAGCTCTGTGTCTCAAGATGTCGTTTTTGTCAGGTGGACTTTATCTGCTCATGAGACAGAATGTATAACTCCGAATTGACTGTGTTACGTGTAACCTATAATGAGGAGAAGAGAAATGAGGAGATAGATGAGTTTAAGTTGAAAATCAGAATAACCCATTTGGATATCTGTCAAAGTAGAGGCGACAAACCACAAAGCCTGTCCTTGAAATATTTCATAATCCGTGTAGCTTTTGAAGAGCCTTCTGTCCGTTCCGTTCTCACCTTTAGAGGTGGTTTTTCACGATCTTTGGTTCTTCCCATCAGGGAGGTGAGGCATTCTCACCTCCCTGGTTCAAGTCTTTTGGGTATGTTTTAGGGCTACTAATTATCCGCACCGGGTCTTGGTCATTAGTTAAGAGCCTTTTAAACTTTGTTTCTCAGGACCGAAAATGCTGTCCGTTTATGGTACAACCCCCCCCCCCCCCCCCTTTTTTGTCCACAAAGGCTTTTTGATTCGTTGGGAGTCTTTGGCCTGAGAAAGATCGCCATTGAGGGTTATCGGTGTCTGGAGTTATTGGTATATTATGTGAGAAATGATTAAGTTGTTGGCGGCGTTCCATCTTATCCCCACTTCGTTATACCTGATATTCCGAGAGACATCAGTGTATCGCATTACTGCATCATTGTTTCTATAGTCAACATGAAACGAGTCCCATCTAAACTAAATCAAATCTTTTCTTGTAATCCACAGGCAAGGCATAGAAAGATTTTCCCCCCTGTATTCTTGTTCGCATTGAGCAATAAACCTGCCAGTAATATCATGTTCTATTTTACCTTTTTTTGCGTCTTTTGTTGGTGGGGAGGAGGATATGAGCATCTAAACGTCTTCAAAGCACAACCGATTTGTGTCTGGTATGTGTGGAAGGCACATAAAAAGACGCCGCTTTCATTACACCAATAGGGGAAAAGGAGGGATAAAATGGAAAATTCATGACAATCGGCGATTATTCATATGCCAGAATTTTCCATCATAAGAATCTTATTTTGGGGTTTTGGGGAGTAAGTGTATCAATGACGATATCTTCATAGCATACATCGGATTCATAATAGTACAGACATTGTAAAACAAAAGTAATCTATTGTCCGAGTCTATAGTACACTTTACATTGCCGAATGAATTAGAATGGCTGTACTGTTACGTCAGGTAGCAACATATTCATGTGTACACTCTTTGTTATAACCATGTGATTGTATAGCATTTTGCCTAAGGATGGTGGCGGCAGTCCTGGGAAAACTGGTGGTAATGCGGATGCGTTTCAGAAGATAGATAGACCTACATTCTCGAGTTCTCATTAGATGGTGAAATTGACAAAATCTGAGCAGATTAGAGAAGAGTGCACAAAAAGAGAAAGAGAGAAACAATGAAACACAAAATGCGTCTGTCCCCTAAAGGAGGGGTGTTGTGGTTATACGCTCGAGTCATCGCGAGGCAGCAATTTTCTCCTCCATTGCATGTAGAGAGGTGTCGAACAATTTCAGCGCCTTTAGTCGAGCACAAACAAAGGGGGAGGCAATCACCTGGTTCCACCCATCTTAAATGTTGTACCTGGTATTCAAAAGACTTTGTCGGGACTTCAACAACAACCGCTCGATCGATAATTTGTTTTGTTTTCGTGAAGTGAAAGGGTATAGGACCCTGAAGTAATTGAAGGGGGAGGGCGGGCGTAGATCAGAAGGAGCATCCGACCCCTACGCGTTTTGACAGCATAATAAGCATACGCGAGTATGCCTTCTTGTTTCTAACCAATTAGAATGAACGTCATTACTATATATTGTGTCAGTGGCGGATCCAGAGGGGGCGTACCGGGCGCGCGCCCCTCTTTATTTTTGGTAAAACAAAAGAAATAAAAAGGAAAAATGGGGGAGGGGCGCGTGCTCCCCCCTTATTGTGTAAAGGCGCCTCCCCTTTATACGGAATTCCTGGATCCGCCCGTGTGTATGTTCGTATTTCTCTGGTATACGTACATTTCTATAATATACTGTATATAAAGAGAGGGGGAGGGAAGAAAGAACTGATAGGATGTTTGGTGGAGGATTTGAAAGTGTCTCTAAAGCTAAGTTATACCAGGAAGCCGCATCATTTGCATTCGGGAATGGTATTTTCTGAACAAAATTCTAAACTGTATTCCCTAAGCTGAAGTAGAATAATTATGATATCCATCTCACTGCTCAGTGCTGTAACGCCCCCCCCCCCCTTTAATGATCATGATGACATGGGTGGCGGCACCATGAATTCTAACACTTTTCAACACCCACGAAAACTATCGACGAGCATGAGATTCTGCTTCATTGCTACCTGTATGTCTCATGACACAATGATTATCATAGTACATAAATGACAGACACAGACACAGACACATGCATAAACACAGACAAGCAGACAAGGTGAATGTCACAATATTGGATATATGCTATCTTCTAAAGAAACAACAATTGACAATGTTATAAGAAAGCAATTTCAGACGATGGAAATATACAGACAAATCAATAGGAATAATGCTCAAGGAACTTCATTCAACAATGAAACAATGTCAGAATATAAATTCATCACCAAGAACAGCAACTGCAGCAGGTAATGGTACTAAAGAGGCTAAACATGTTTGGACTCGCACGACTGAATTCATGACAGGATGATTTGCTTTTTTTCCATCCGTGTGTGTGTGTGTGTGTGTGTGTGTGCTTTTTCTTCTTTCTATAACAGACTGAGTGACAGTTTTTCCTGATGTTATTGTAGCGCCTATAAACGTGACGGCAGGTTTCCTTTCTTTGGCTTATGTTCCCAATAGGTCGCGGCGGATCTCTTTGATTTCCGTCCTCTTGTGTGAAGAAGTATAATCAAACCGAGCAGTCATGGTGGGCTGGTAACAGAAGAAAAAAAAAAGGGGGGGGGGGTGAGAATAATTGGAAGGTGACAATGACAATGACGGATGAATTATGCTTGTATCAATGTCACAGGCTAATAGTCACGGTTTGACGGAATGTGATTGTATTGTTGCATTATTACGTTTTATAGGAACTGTGTAATCCATAGTGCATGTTGACTTATGTTGGTTCATTTTATGTGGCTAAGCATGTATGAGCCATGTGCTTTATAATGATTTGTGTAGGCCCGACTATTTTTCTTAGGAAAGATTACTTGGATACGCAACCCCCCCCCCCCTCCCCCCCCCAAAAAAAAAACCCAGCTTCCGAACCAAGATGCTGTCATTGAAAGTGACATCATCTGTCAATCACTCGTAATGTACGATAACATACGTAACAAAAGATAACGGAATGCATCTATCTATAGGCTGAGCATAACTTGCATGTATCTTATATTTTTGTAATGATTATTAACATAGAAGCACGCAATTTGTGCTCAGTACCTGAAAAGGGAAATGTCCATTCAATGTCGTTTGATAATCATATCACTACGACCCTTCTAAACAATGATTGACATATGAAATACCGGGAATAGAATTTTGGTTGAGAAGGTGTTTTTTTTTTCTTTTGTCGGTATATCCAAGGGTTACAGTTCCCAATGTACACTACAACTGCACATGCATTTTTCTTGACTTAAGAGAATTACTATCTTCTGCGCATGTAGTTTTTAGATTTCTTAAAGCGTCGTCTTGTTTTTATCCGGTCTGGTTGTCGGCGGTGATGATAAGATCAAAACAGGAAAGCATCATGCTTAAAATGCTTTTGTGACGCTTTGACAGAAACAGGTGCATGAATTAATTAACGAGTGATCAATGCCCATGTGTAGTAGGTCCATGGTCTAACTATGATCATCTTGAGGTAAGAGGAATTCGAATACAAATTAGTGTGTGTCCTTGCCGTGGCGCAAATTCACAAAAGAACATTACATCATAAACACGTCTAAAATTATCAGTCAAACACACACTCACACACACACACACACACATATTCACACACATGAATGCGCACGCTCGCACGCAAAGCAGTAACAATAACAACAACATGACATATTGTAATGTCAATTTCTATCATGTTGATTCCAGTGACTAAAAAAAATCAGTCGTATCGATCAAAGAGGATGACTGCATGGCTGATTCTGGCATTGATAGCTGAGAGCTGATGATGATTGACAGTGAGAAAAGCGAGAAATAAATCCAGCGGAACAGCGAAGTCGCTTTTATATTCATTCGATGTGATCATCAATGTCATCGCACGGAAACAAAATAACAATTAGTATGTCACCCTCGCCATAATTTTGGCGATCCTGTCCAATCAACTATTTCATAGGGATTCACCATCTAACGGCGCGCAGACCGAGGAAATAAAAAACAATGCCCTTATAAATCTCGCTGGATTAGATCCATTCAAGTATGGGCTGGACGGGTAATTATTGGATTTTATGGGCTGGAGTCCAGTATATAGGCGTTCCCGATTCCAACTTCACTTGCCTCCTTATACAGCTGTGTAATTTTAATAAGCGATGTTCCCCGGTAGAATGGAAGGGGGGGGGGGTGGGGCGGGAAGGGAGGAGACCCAGCTATGATTATTGATCAAATCAGAGCATATGTCAGTTTTGAGGGAATTGTGATGGTATTTGCTATGAGGTTCGATGTTCGAAGCAACCATACGCAACGAAACAGACGAGAGTAATGTATGCCGCAGTGGGATATGGAAATGAAAGCCAACATGATCCTAATTCAATTCAATTTCAATTCAAAGTTTATTTCATTTTTCGACAAAACATATAAGTTACACTTCTTTTGACAACAGAGAATAAGGTAAACAGAACATTATGTATCGAAGAGAATGTAATGTGTTTCTTTTCCCCTTCAAACCAACCAACCAACCAGCAAACAAGCAAAAGTCTTCATTACACTCAATTACAGAAAACTTTTTTTTTTTCATGCAAAACCATTATGTATCGATGTCAAAAATTTATTCCACTTTCAACTGAAGACACGGCATATGTAATGATAACTTTCGATGAAAATGAGTTATCCCGATTTGATATTCGATGAGGATATTTTTTGATGAAGCATTATCTAGTGTTTGGGTTTTTTTTGTTACCTTTTTTGTGTCTTTTTTCACGTGCACTATACAACATAATAGCCCTTTGGCAGGATATCTCGAGAGATTTAGGCCTATACACCAAAACATTGATCCCTAGTTTATTGATCATCTTTTTTATGCATGTGTATTGGCATGTTTTATTATACAGTTATAAGCTGAAATTTTGCAAGCTGTGGGGGTAACAAGAGCCAACATTTTGAAAGAGAAATACAACAAAACAAAATAGCTAAACAATGTTATTGACTTTAGAATTAATTTTCGAGGAAGAAAACAAAGTTATTTCGGCTATATCTAAGTGGGCAATAAAATTCGGCCATAGACCCATTTACACTTGCTTGGAAAAATCGCGATTTTTCTAAAATCGCGACATTATTTTTGTTATAGGGCCTACAATAGATCAAAATATACTTTGTATATACATAAAATTATTATCAAATAAAATTGTCTTCAATAATTAATATTTGATAACTTTGGTTCTATCCCTCATTAAAATGTCAATTGTATAAGTCATATATTACGACCCTAGAATGACTGAGTGCGAAAGATCTTCGTTTTATCTTATATTTTGTTTTGCATGCGCAAACCAGCAAGCGATTGATGTAGATATACTAATGAGAGCATTTTACCTCACACGATATGCATAATAATAACCAGCGATATCAATGTATTGTGGAAGTGTGTGAAGACTTTCAATTTCCCTGAATATCATTCCTAAAATCACTGCTGTCCGATTTCCACAAAAAGTGGTTTGTTCTGTTTGTCTGATGTTGATAAAAAGCTAATCTGAACGTGGCGTGGGGCTTTCTCTTTAACCCTTTCGATACCAACGAGTCAATGTGCACAAATTTGACACACATTATGCCTATATGGAGAGAAAATTAATGTGGCACACACAGATGGTTAAGTGGCGTCTACATAATCATGCATGGTCTAGAGATGAAACGGCAGCTCATTCGAAGGTCCGCTTGCGGGTCTGATTAATCCTGACATCATTAACATTTCTGGTGCCAAAGTTATAATTAGGAGTACATACAATAACGAGTATGGACACCTGTCTTTTGATGATTTCCACGGCGTGAGATCTGGCGGCCATGGAGGGGCCGAAGTTAAATAGATTTTTGCGGCTGTCTGTGACATGTATTTATATAAAATTGCGCCATGAGTCACACTGCATAGGGGATGCATACTTCAAAGGATGTCACGCACCTTATAATGGGGTGTGAGTGTTCCGACGACTAAATATAGAAATGAATTTGGGATAAACATTTTCTCCAAAAATAGACGTCCTAATATATAGGAGTGATGTGTTTATCTTGAAGCGATGTCAAAGTTGTCTACAAGATGTGAAATGGTCTTAATCCCCCACCCACTTCTCCCCGGGTAAGAAAAGACAAGAATAGAGAGAAAGATGTTAAAAAATGGAAGTGTATATTATGTTATAGATATCATATTCCACTGAGAAAGGGCGTAAGCATATGAAAGTCACGAATTTCACCAAACAGTATAATCATGACACATTTATCAATATAAATGCAGATGAGGCGATGATGTTGCCTGACAGCTACCCCTCTGATTTTTAATTATATGCCTAAATGCATACACAAATATTTGTAATTATATAAAGCAATCTACGAGTAATATATTCCTCTATAAAAAGCCCTTGTTGCTGGAGTTATGATTAAAATTTCTGACAGTTCATAAAAGAGGTTGATTGCCGAATATTAACACGCTATAAGTGTGTTGTTTGATCCATGCGAGATGATGCAGGAATCACGTCTTGTAATTTGAATATTTTACTATGTATGTATTACTGTCTCATGAAAAAAAAAAAAACATGTGAAACTGTCATCAAATATCATAAGTAACCAAATTTATGCTTGATTGTGTGTATAGGACAATTACCGTTATTCCATATTTTGTTTTATTTTACTCAGTTCATCAATCTCAAATTGAAAGCAGAATGACATTTCACTTTAGTGTAAATTAAAACAAACCCATTGAAACACACAATACACACGCACACATAGACACAGACACAGACACACACATGACGTGAGTTCACTTGAGAAACTTGAATTACGTCATTATGGATTGCTTAGTAGTTCCGGCAAACGTTAGATGTTTAATTTCGAATCGAATATCCTCTGCTTAGTATATTGTGTACGATTTAACAACTTTGAGCTACCTCGTAAGACTTATTCAAGACACTTGCGGTGCACTCAACCAAAACTTGCCTGAAGTTACTCTAAGTGATCCCTTATTCCAGAGACATTATTATTATTATTATTATTATCATTATTATTTTATTATTATTTTTTATGGGGGGGGGGGGGTTATACATACCCCCGTCTCCAACCTTTTGCGTGCGTGCGTGTGTATGTGTGCATATTTGAGTTTCTGTATGTATGTACAGTGGCGAATCCAGGCGCGCACCTGACTTGCGCCCCCTTTACTTTTTGTTAAAACAAAAGAAATAAAAAAGAAAAATGGAGGGAGAGCGTGCGCCCCTTTAATTTGGTAAAGCCCCCCCCCCTTTTACGGAATTCCTGGATCCGCCACAGATGTATGTATGTGTGCGTGTGCGTGTGTGTGTGTGTGTGTGTGTGTGTGTGTGTGTGTGAGTGAGTGAAGCGTTACCATAAACTGATCGAGTGGAGTTATATTATCGTAGTGCGTAAGCGGGAGAGGTATAAAACCCCTTTTCCACGCTTATGCGGAAATTCAAAAACAAAAGAGCAAACGATAATAGGTGGTCGCCCATTTCCCGTGGATGTAATGCACTCTGAAAAGATCCATTGTGTCATCTTGATAATTGGTCGTACCGTTTTTCAAGCTCGTTAGTGGTTGCTAAGGAGCACGCCTCGTATAGAAACGGAAAGCTTGTCTGGCTTCCAGACGTGTAATTTCAATTCATTTGCGCAGAGAGCAGCGAGAGATTTTACTTCATCGTAGAGGGAGTGCTTCGTTTTAACAACAGTTCCTCAGATCTCGTTATGTACGATACGTCGTGAAAGATCCCGTGACAGACAAAATATTTCCATAAAACGGACTAAACTGTTTGACAATTGTCCTGAAATTTGCAGGAGATAGGTTTGCTGACCCCATCCCTCATTATCCTTCACAATTTGAAGCCAAGTGTACTTGGCGGATCCAGGAATTTCATAAAGGGGGGGGGGGGGGCGCACGAACATTGCCCCACGAACCTAATTCTCATGGACAGTTGAGTGCATGCAGTGAATTGTGAATGTAATGTAATGGAATGTAATGTAATGTAATGGAATGGAATGGAATGAAATGGGTTGGGATGGAATGGAATAGAATGGAATGGAATGGAAATGGAATAGAAATGGAATGGAAATGGAATGGAAATGGAACAGAAATGGAATGGAAATGGAGTGGAATGGAATGGAATGGAATGAAATGGGTTGGGATGGAATGGAATGGATGCAATGGAATGCATTGTTTGCAATGCAATGCAATGTTAGGCACTGTTATGCAATATTATTGTAATTTAATGAAATGTGATGTGGTGTAACGTAATAAAACAGGGGCCATGGAACTTGTTTTTTTCCAGGGTGTACGGGGGGGGGGGGGGGGAGCAAGGCCAATGGTAAAAATGCTGTGACAAGAAACAGGCAATAATACATTTATATGGACCTTGCATTCACTGTAGTAAGATTCCTTATTATACAGATGAATTTTTAAAACCCATTACGTGGTATGTTTTCGACGTACCATAAAATTCCACGGAGTGAGGATATTGAACAACCGGTTCCGGTACGTGGTATGAATGGGTTGAGTTATCGAATCTTTCTATGGCGCTTGCTCAAACAAACTGCAACATAATAGGTATTTTCTAACAAGAAAGCTAAAGACCATCTCGAGAAAATTCGTATATATTACATTGTAAACCGGAACCAGGGCACGACAACAATGCGTCAACAAAATCAAGCCCAAACCGAAGAAAATATCAAATACGCACACAGAACAGACAACATACATGATATATTATGGACGCTAATATCAGCTTTGATTGCGTTCCGTTCAGCGATCATGTATTTTCATGAGAGAGAGAGAGAAAAAAAAATAGCTTCCTCTTGATGACGCAGTCTCGAGCTGTCTGAAACGTCACAGCCATCTGCTAAATTTCCCTTGTTGCTGAGCACCTTGTATAGTCTAAGCACCCGGTGTCTGCCAGACCCAACGCCATGACACAATCTGGAACATTTATTTACGAGCTCTTTTATTTCATAAAGGCAGGTGGACAATGGGCGATAAGCACAAGGTCAAATTCGTCTATTCTATCAATCCTATTATTCTTTAGTGTTGATGTCCGAATTCTCCTGGTTTGCTCCAGAATCTAGAATAAGTCAGGACTCGTAAACAGCGTGCCGTTTCCAATATACGAAAGGGTCTTTGCAAATAAACTACATTGATAGGGCATGTGAATTTCACATCTGAACGCGAAATTAAATTCCGGATTTGACGAACTTTGTCCTTCCTTTGTGTCCGGTAATATCTTAATCTGTTTAAAGCAATTTTATCATAAGAGGCAGACAATAATTGCATCCTATATATAGCAATATCCCTGATTATTCGCCAATAATGATAAGTTATTTCCATAGAGCAAACATTACACAAGAATTTAAGAATTAAGATATGCTATATTTTGTTTCTGTTGCCCAAGTAAGTTGTGGGACTCTCATGCAAGAAACTTTATCGCACATTCTAATTCCTTATAAACACAAGTAATGTCTTAATTAGAATTTGACGCTGGTGAAGTACCTTTTAAATCCAGAAAGAAATATCAATTATCATTATATGTTGTCATTGTTGTTGTTGTTGTTGATTATCATTGGCAGTTCATACATAATTATGTTCACGTGCATATTTATGTATGCATATTCATCACGATCGTCTAGCCAAAGTGCTTCCGATAAAGCTATGTACTGGGAATTTCAAATCGCAAGGCCTACTTTCTCCGGTAATGACGTAGAGGATATGATTATTGGGGTGTATGGCCACGGGATTGCATCTTCTTTTCATACAGTTTAATGTTTTTCCCATTTAAAGATTGATGTCTGCCATCTGTATGTGTGTGTGTATGTGTGCGTGTGTGTGTGTTTACCATCTTTTAACATGATTAAAAAAAAGATAGAGTGGAAAGTGCTGAATAGGAAGAATAAATATTGACAATTACGAAAAGGAAATTAGGTTTGCATTTATTTATATAAAAGGGTGCGACCGGGGTTTGTGAGGAGATGGATTAGTTTTGTAAGGGTTCAAACTTCTGTATTTTTCTTTTCTCTGTGGCTTGCTGTTGGAGGGATTGTGTATTTCTAGTTGAGATGGAGATTTTGGTTTTAGCTTTTTTCAAGATAATTAGAAACTTCTTATATGAAATATTAAAGAGCATACAACTCTAAGAGGAATTCAAAGTTTACTTGACAAAAAAAGAAAAAAAATCGGTTTTGAAATGGCTGAGATATCCACTGTGTCTTAATAAAATTTTTTAAAATCATGACCACTTTGTTTTACTTTTTTTTTTATATCAGTCATTACAAAACGGATTTCATCGAATAATCTTTCAATTCCTCTTAGAATTGTATGCTCTTTAATATTTCATACAAGTGGTTTCTAATCATCTCGTAAAAAGTTGAAAACTGAATTCCCATTTCTACAAAAAAGAAGAAGAAGAAGATATACCATCCTTTAACGCCTGTATTTTCTGCTACTTAGGGCTAATGCCTATGATTTGTAATTGTATTCATTAGTACAGAGCATGAATATTATGGAATTTGTATGATTGAATATAATTCATTGAAGTGTCAATAGGATTGGGATGTGAGCGGGACCCTAGAAGTGCATGTTGTGTGTGTGGGGGGGGGGGGGGGACGGGTAAGGAGATTGGGAGGAAGGGTATTTTTTTGTATGTGTGTGTAGTCACGTGTCAGTTTGTGTCCAAAATGTCAGCTGTAATACATGTCTTTCAAATACATGCCGCTCAAAAATATTTGAAGCATGTGCCAAACAGGATCTGTCGCGCAGATGCCGAAAACAATTGACTCGTGTCTCATTGCATAATCACCAGCCACTTTCAAAGGAAGATATGTCTTTGTGATGGTAATTACTTTTCGCTATGCCTTTTTATAAAAGGTAGGTGGTACAGACACGAGGATGCGCGAATAGAAATTGAGCAAAAAATGCTGAAATAAAGATGAAAATTTCTCGACTGGGCATGCCCGGGCACTAATCTGATATATCTATCAATAAAGAATAAATTATACTTGAAGATTATTCCAGATTAGTTTCATTTGTGGAGATTATGCGGAAAAGTGATGAAAACAGCTTTCCAGGATGCTACAGTTTTAAACATTTTCATATGATACAGCTCTGATTTACACTTTTGCCCAAATTACTGGAAGGGATTGACTTTTGTTTTACATGCTTTATCATTAAGTGAAATTTCATTTCACTTGATAAATAAATAAGCAAAATATGACCAACATTATGATAACGTTCAAAATGAATCTTCAGATTGTTCAGCAAGACGGCGGCTTGAAACATCGATCATCAAAGGCACAAGTGCACCTGTGGAATTCTTTTGTACATCAATAGAAATCTGACAACTGTTTTAATAATTACAGCCAGTTGGAACTCCCATGTATAAAACCTCCTTGGTATTATCCATGATCGAAGGCTGGCACTTATTATACGACGTACTATGTCTGCCATGCCTTACTTTCTTCTTCGTGATAGACTACACGATCATTGTCAATAAAGTTACAATCTTGACCACCATCATTAATCGTCATCACCGACCACCACCACTATGTAATACCACGATCATTGTTGTCTGTAAATAGTAACAAATTAATCAGCGAAAGCGTGAGCGAAAGCTGACAATACAACATTCTTTTATAATCATGGTAGTTCAATTTCCGGCATGAAAAAAAAAAAATCACATTATCTAAATGCATGTGTGGCGTCTTCATCCTGGGAGAAATAGCAGCATTGATCACGTGACAGTACTAACGTTCACTTCGGAGAAATTCTCAGCTTGTGCGTACACAGGTACACACACTCACACACACACACACACACACACACATACAGTTATTGTTATGACACAATCGGTATGCACAATGCACACCGCTTCAAATTTGTGACACGACATTATTTTTGCTTCGGTCTTATTTTCTCGAAGGACTTAGGGTTGAGGTTGTGACAGGGCTTTAGCTTGGGTTTAGTTTGATGTGAGGATTAGAATTAGGATTAGGGTTATGTGTATGTTTGTGGGTAGAATTTATGTTTGGCTTAGCGTGCAGATATTTCATGGGAGCAATAATATTGTCGCAGGAGCAAATGTGGAGCTGCACCATGGATTAAAGGTATTAGCCCACATTTGTAAACCTGCAGCAATTGGTCTCATAGTTAGCATGGAGTTTGGGTATGATTGCAGTAACACCTGTGCAAAATTTCGTTCCAATTAGTCCATTACTTTCATAAAAATAAATGAAAATGCACCGTAATCCGTACGCATGCGCATAACGCTCGCTAGCTCCGGTCCACGTACGTGTTACATGTACAATGTACGTAGCTATAGCCCGCGCTCGTAATTCGATTTTGGGTCGGGTTGACCCGGTTTGAAAATTGATTTTAAAACGATGATTTTCTCTCTTTTATCGAATGGTATAGACAAAGAGCGACAGGTGAGGTATGTTACTGTTATAACTTGTACTTGAAGTCATATTGGACATGTTTTATGCAGTTTTGATTTTCGTGGGTTTGCAAATGTGGGCTAGTACCTTTAACATGCATGGTTAAACGGAAGAAACGAACTCAGTCTCTTGTATACAGGATGATAATACAACTCTATGTTTTGGACTTTTGTGTTGACTGGAATTGACAGTGTATTTAAAATTCAGCAACCTGCGTACACATGGGAGAAATCCAATCAAAATCGGATAAAAAACAAGATAATGAAATAATGTTGATATAAAATTCTCATTTCGATTCATTGTGTTTTACTGTATAAGGAATATAAAGAGCTGTGATAAGAGCAATATTGTCTGTTTTGTCACTTTTTTTTCTTTTTTTTTGATGGTATTATTCCAGACAAGTCCATCATCATTACATGTTTTTGTGTACTGAAGAAAGGGATAAGACAATTTTTGTTCGCCTACCTCGTATTGTATTCTATCATCATATTTCTTTCTTTCTTCGGCGGGGAGGGAGTATAGAAAGGAGGGTTTTGAAGGAGAAAATGACTGTGAACTATAAATCATACTTGGGGGGGGGGGGGGGTGGAAAGGGAGGAGAAGGGGAGGGAAGAATAGATAGGCCCTATTGTTATCTTTTTGCGAATATACATTTGTATTCGAGGACACTTTATTTGATGTATTGTTTTTGATGCAGTATTAGCATTGAGCATGAGTAGTTTACTGCTGTTTCACTGAAATTACGTGTACTTTCATGCATTAGATGGAAATTGTCCTTTCGGGGGAGGAGGTTGAGAAATAAGATATTACACAAAGGATGCTGAAGTTAAGTTTCATGTGCTTTCACGTCTAGGTGATATTAATAGCACATGCATATATGCTGCACAACCTTACTTGCCCAAGCTGTTTAAAAGAATACGCAAGAAAGATTATGTTTTCCCTCGATGACTTAGCAACGGTAAAGCAAAAACCGTCCTTCCCGTCTAGAAGGTAAAGATATCACACTAGGATATGTGATGTGTTGTCTTGTTTTCAATGACAAAGATATATATATGTATGTATATATATATATATATATATATATATATATATATATATATATATATGAAGGGTTTGTTTGCAAAAACCGATAAGTCCATATTTGCCAAATGGAGATATTTGCGATTAAAGGTCAAGAAAAATAAAGAGAATAATAAGAATTTTTTTGCTTCCTTAGACCATAACTTCATAAATGTACCTTTATATGTAGTGACCAATATATCATTTAAAAGATATTATTTTGTACTTAATGACAGAGATCTTACTTCAAAATCTTAAAAAATGGACTTATCGGTTTTTGCAAACAAACTCTTCATATATATATATATATAATATTTCTTTTTGATTGTGTCTGTAATAGGGTCTATGTGCATGTGTTGGGTCGTTGGTATACTTGTTACGTGATTGCATTCTCCCCATTTTTCTTGTTGCATACTTTACATTACTAAAATAAGAGCAAAACATGTGGATGAAGTATCGATCATAGCTTTTTAAATCTATGCCCGATTTGATGAAACTTCTTCAAATCTGTAAAAAAGAAATAAAATAAAAATCACCTGAACATGGAATAGAAGTTGCACTTTAAGATTTGATCGGATTCAATGAAGAGATGTATCATCCTAAAAGTGTGAAGTCAGTGACAGAATAATGAATGGATGGATTGATGGATGAATGAACACACAATTGATTAGACAAGTACAGAGATATGAACAGAAATAAATGATAGATATCACTTATAGCAAGTCTGCCAGATTTATAATCTCACCGCCACATTGCACTCAGAACTGCAGAAGACCGAGACTTAACCCTTCCATTAGTGCCGCCATTATTCATGTCTTACCTAGCTATCACATACACAAGTTTGTCCTTTCTGTTTTAAGTTTGTGTGTGCTGTCCACTCGTCTGCTGCCTTGCTTTTTAATAGCATTCGGAACGGAACATAGTTTAATGTCAACCCTGAAGCCTACTATGTCATACGCCAATAAAATCAAACCGCTTTTAGAAACGATGTGTGCCTCCCACCTCCTTTCTTTTTTATTCATTTTCTTTTCTTTCTTTCTTTTTGTCTCGGTAAATGTTGAGAATCCTCCTTCTTTATTCTGATAATTACGAAACTATAACTAAACATCTTGCTGTTTACTTACCGATGTAAAAATAGATGAATGTTAATGTGTGGCGGAGCGAAGAATCAACCCTCAACTGCTGCCTGGTTTCGTACGCCAAGTGCTAAGTGGGTTCAACTATAGACAGTGGTATTGGTGTAGTGTTGGTAATGAATCTTAAATCATGATTTAAACGCAGGAATTCATCTCTAATCAATGTAATATAAGCTCATTTCTTTTAGCGATGGTTAAGCCTGTGGCAAAACATGTAATGAGCCAAAGAAAAACAAGTGTCCTAATTACATTAACACGACCGTTTTGTTTTTATTCGTCTCTCGCAGGCTCACAAGCCTTCGTCTGCCTGCCAGTGAACTTTGGGGGCACCGTTGATTTATTATGTAAATCACCGCCTCCCTGCAATACCCAAATTAAGCAGTTGTGCGCAACCGTAATGGCGATCTCCATAGACTGACGAGTGTGTCGGCTTTGCACCGTAATTGACGATTGATAAGCATTTATCGGTGAAATTAATCCTGCATATTTTGTGAGTGCATTGGCACATGTATCGTCTTTACGACTTGAGAGTTTTGCCGAATTTTGAACTGCATAAGATGGGATTTTCATAGCAGACATGTAACCGTACGGGACAAATTGGCTGTGTCAAGCAGTTGAAGATACTCATTGAGGAGATAGCGAGCGAGCGCTGACTGCAGTAAAACGGTGAGGAAGTGAGGGAGCACAGGCGCTTTCATTGATCCAGCCTTTGTATGTGCACTTGAAATCGTGCGACCTGTGCTTTACCCAGTGAAAATAGTCAACAAATCAGACGAACTGCCCAGTAAAGTTCGCGAGGAGTATTTCTTTCGGCTTCTTGACCTTTTCGAGGTAAGTCCAGTCAGAAATGATATCATTAGTCATGGCAATCGAGGAAATGATCAAAATATTTGAGAAAAGACGCAAATATATGATTCAGTATTGAAGGATGAGACGACCAGTGCAGTGCCAGTGGTGAATGCTGTGCAATGAATGGGTGTAGAAACGAACAGAGTGTTTGCATGGTGCTATGAATGCTGTCATTGCTGATGTGATATGTTGCAGATGCTTGTGCAAGATAAGCAAATTTAGAGGTGAATTTACCCCACAGTACAGATGATACTGAATGAGACCAGTGAAACTGTCACAGGAGCTCAGTCAAACTTAAATATAATCATATGGTACAGCAGAAATGGAATATATAATTGCAAAAATGAGGGGAACACGATGAGTCGTGATTTGCATATTCTGCTATATTCTATTAATTATTTATACAAGTTCTAGATATCTAATATCTATTGTTTTCTAGTCGATGTCCAACTCTAAACTCCTAGATTGTATGCTTGGGACAAGATCCCACAGCATATGAATATGAGGTTGCTCAATTGAGGGGTACACGTAGGTACAATTGTACATGTACACGCGTTTCCGTATTCCTTTGAAGAGAAAGGAACAGAAGAGTTCACACAAACTTCAACTTCCCTTGACTTTTTTAAGGATCACATCTTTAATGGACAAGTTCACCCTTATATATTTGTGGATTGAGAGGATGCAGCAATATTTGGAGAACACAGTGAAAGTTTGAGGAAAATCAGACAATTCATTTGACAATGCATTATTTTTTTTAATGTATCAACATATATATTTCAGTGAGCTTAGACAATTTTTGTACTTGGTAATGTGAGAGTTTAGGAAGAATTGGTATTGTATTATTGTGAGAGTGCTTGTTATTGTTTTGCTTATGTTGCATGCGCAAGGGTCAGTAACCAATTTCCCCATTTTTTTTTTGTTATTGTTTACGAGACAACGAGGTTAAAGCAAACACATATGAGACAGTTCAGTTTACAATTTGCAATGGCCTTCTCAATTGAATGGACTTTATTTACTGTACAATCGATCAGGATCATACCTGTATCGACACTCTGTCATTTATAGCGTTGCGGTGACAGACAAAAAAAAAAGATTTTGGACAAGGGGAAAAGTGAGGTGCTCTATTGAAAGATGCCGAAGCCAAGTTGAATAGTGTGCTTTATCTTTTACCAAGTGCGAAAGCTTGTTCCATTGCAGAAGGAAAGATGTATAATTTTTGTTTTCAACAACACCTCGGACATCAGCGGAAGTGGTCCTCGAGGATTCTTGAATATCATGTAGCACAGAAATGACACCCATTTTGCATGAAATGAAAATGGTTTCACATTGTACTGTGTCCATGTGGCACAGTCAAATGTGCAAATACTGCACACTGATTACAGTATGAGCCTAGCATGGGAGTAAATGTAAATGGTGATGTCAGCCGTGCAATATCAAAGATTGCTCAGAAATTGCACAGAAATTGCACCCTCCACAGGAACAGTGTGCAGTCATACTTAACCGCATGTCACATAATGAGCAATCGGCCGATCGGATAAAAGTACTAAAATAATTTTAGGTGTTTTATTCTATTTCTAAGACATTCAATTGCTACAAGCACACTTCCAAGAACAGGGTTACTAGATGTATGATAGCTTTGATCTGTCCTCTGAATATTACAGGTATTTCGGAGTCCTCTGGAGAATTTGTTGTGTAAATTGTGTGCCAGTGAGATCATTCCTCAAGACAAGTGCTGGAGCAATAAAATAGTATGAACTAAACGGGACTGGTACGAGTTCATGGCTGTGACCTAGATATGATACACTGGCTGCAAGATTTTGCAGGATTGTAGGGTGTTCGTAAAGATATTCCCTTTATACTACGTAAACTTGTAAACTAGTATGTACAATGTACCTCGTACTCATTGTACTGTACAATGTACATGAACAGTGTTGTGTATCAGCAATGGATAGCATCCTTGAAAAGTACATAATCCAGTGAAGGTTGGAATATGATGTGAATGTGCAGTTCACATACCTTGGATAACATACCTTGAAAGTGGGCATGAAGTTAAACCAAACTTATTTGCCCCTCAGTGTCATCATAATATGAAATTAATAAATCTTTGATAGGCGCTGTGCAAAAAAAAAAAAAAAAAATGTACATTGTATCGCATGGACAAAAAAAGAAAAAAATCTTCAGGGTTATAGAAATTGTTTTTGCTCTTTAGAGTTTGCATGTTTCTTCAATATCTTGAATTTGTGTCTGTGTGTCCTTTCTCCAGAAGAGAATTCAAAGAACTCGGGAGACTTTACAAATAGTCGTCAATCCCATTTACAGTCTTAAAAATCATTTTAGATCTATGGTGTCTACAAAATGTTTATTACAAAATGTACAATTGAAGGTATTGTACATGTTGTACAAGTCCTGACTCTATTACTCGGTGCATTGTTCAGGCCTGCATACATCATGTAATCATGCCATGATAAATCATGAATGTATGTGTGCATGGCAGATGAAATTGAATGGGGAAATTTTGTCATAAAATAGAACACTCCAGACCTCAGCTCCATGGCCCTGCAAGTACACGCTAGTATCAGCAGTCACCAGCTTCAACCTTTGTGGCACAATGTGGTGCCATGGAGTTGTAGTTCCATGATGGTACAATTGTACACTACATGTATGTAAGAGCCACTGGATATGAAGGGTATTAAAATGGTGGCAAGCTGGTCTGTTCATTGTATTGTCATGCTCTATTGTAGTGTGTGTGGTTTTTTTTTTTTTTATATAGCCCCTTCAATCCATTTTACATATTCATGTTTTTTTTTAATACAAATATCTTCAATAAAATACTTTCCATTTTTGTACAAAGTTTAATGGATAAAGAGCCAGTAAAAATGTATACAGTAGGTGTTATAAAAAGCCAGCATATTTTTTGTTTGTTTAAAGTATTATTATTATTGCTATTAATTATCATTATAACTTTTAACATTATTATTGATCATTATTAGTAGTACAACTACAATTGTACAATGCACATTACATGCGGTAGAGTACAGTGTACAGTTGTACAAATTGTAGTAGTAGTTGTTGTATACGTACATGTAGTTGAGTATTGTTGTAGTTGAGTATTGTTTATATTAGCATTATAGCTGAATGCGTATGATTATCACTGTGAAAACATGCTGGTTGTAAATCATTTTCATTCACCACCAGCATGACATAAAATCTCATACTTCTGTACAAAGTTTGAAAGTTAGTGTATTGTAAATGTTATCCCACCTCTTACTATACAGTGTTGCATACAGGGGAAGTTTCTACACTGTACACTACTGTACGTACACTGTACATAAAACGTATACACATGGTCAGCACAGTAGACATTTACACAACATTCACTGTTCTACGTAGGTATGTAGTACATGTGCCGTATAAGATAAGGGATACTCATGTACACAGTACTACAACTTTGTATATAACTTCCTTACACAGCCAGCACATGGTTGTATTTTATGCAGCTCGATGTTTAACCCTTTAGGAACTAAAGATTCCATACGTAAAGGCCTGTTGTTCCCTGGAAGGTACAGCAGTTATGTACTCTCATTTCGACAACATTTTAAACTTGATATGCAAAATAGATCATAAATTTCCTGTTTATTTTTTGTCTATTACATGTAAGTTATGTTTATTTTAGAAGCTTATTAAGACTTTACCAAGAGACTTTTGTGTCACAGAATACTTTTGTTGACCTTTGACCTCTTTCAAATTATGTAGACATTTTATCTATTCTATATGAAAACAATAAAATAGTGAAGCATAAAACTAAAAAAAACGGATGGGCAGTTTCGGATGGTTTTAGGGAGTAATGTGACGGGCAGTTTCGGGCGGTTTCGTTACTAATGGGTTAAATACAATGTCAGGGTGCTACAAATTATACATTGTTAAATTAAAGTGTGCTGCATTACCACTATGCATTACCACCATAAAAACAGTCAAATGTAATTTTTGTATGGTTGACTTTGTGAGCTTTTGAAGGGGGAGGGGATTGAAAAAAAGGACTTTCAAAACTTTATGCTTGCCCAATTTGGGCAAGCGTTTATTCTCACTGTTCAAAAACACTTGCCCGACTTTGATTTTCACTTGCCTGGCAGGGGCAATTGGGCAAGTGCTTATGTAGCAGCTTGAATGTTCAATTGTACCAGGCATATTCAGATGATATTACCATGTGGAATACAACATTGTAGACGTTTACACCTAGTTGCATTCATGCTGTATTTGGCAAGGACGTGCTTGACACAGGGGAGCATGTTTATACACGTGAACATTGTACATCTATTGTACTATTTATCTCTCGATGACATCAATGGTAAAAACAAAACAAACAAACCAGAACTTAAAGGGACTGTACAGTACTGGTTGAGGGGAGGATTCAGGTTTATAACATTCCTAAGTGAGATAATGAGAAACCTCTTATGGAATATGAAAGAGCATGTAATTTTAAGAAGGATTCAACGTTTATTTGATGAAAATTGGTTTTCAAATGGCCGAGAAATCAAAAAAGCGATAATAATAAAAGGCGACAGGCCACGCCTTTTATTAGGATCTCTTTGTTTCACCTTGTTTTTGGATCTCTCAGTCATTTCAAAACTGATTTTCATCAAATAAACTTTTGATTCCCCTTAAAATTGTGTGCTCTTTGACATCTCATAGTGTGGTTTCTGAATATCTTGCAAAACATTAAAAACTTAATCCTCATCTCAGCCAGAACTGTACAGTCCCTTTAATCTGTTATTTTCACTTGACAAGTAACATACAGGGCTTGCACATTGTATGGGTACCTAGATTATGTTTTGTTTTTGCCCCAAAGATGTACATGTGTAGAGCTGGAATTAAACTGTCAATCTATCAAAGTCATCTTTATAATGAACAAGTCTCTCACAGAGTTCTGACAAATACCATAGATACTTGCACTGTAGGTTTATGGCCAATCATGTGACAACCCCCCCCCCCCTCCTCATTATATGTACTTCTACAGTAATGTACAATACATGTCAGTGATTTCTGACAGATCTTACAAGTTATCAGCGCTCACAATCTCAATGTGTTGCTTTCTCATTGTGTGTAATTTGACACAGTGTACAACCATGTAGGCCTACTGTACAATGTGTGCAATGTATGTGTACAATTTTGTAAAAGTAGGAAATGAGCCCTGCTTGTATTCAATTGCTCACATCAATGAATAAAACATCGGTACATGTACATTTATGAGGTGTACATGTGTTATACAACATCTCAGAATCACGCTTGGCTGATTGTGCCAAGTTACAAGGTTCTGTACAGGTACACATGTACACATGTAGGTTTTACAGAATAGCATTGTCATGCTTATTATGGTAGGATGCATGTTCTACATGGGGAAGGCTGGTGCATTTCATCAACAGTGCAATTGTGTAGCCTCCATCATATTTTAGAGTTTGTCTTCTGTACACTGTACTGCATTAATCCTTTGGCTTTGATAAGAGTGTGCTTATTGTCGGGCAACATATAAAAAAGATTAAAAGTCATGACAGATCTTTTATTGTACAAGTAGGCATGAGTGGCAGTGTGCACGTAATACTCATTTAGAACATAATTTTTTTATTTTTTTATTTTTTTTTTTTAAATCTGGGCAGAATTGAGCATGAGATGGTAAAACTGACCTATCAACTGTCAGTTGTAGCATTGAACTTGTCATCCTATGAAAGTAAAATTGTGCACTATACATATAGCTCTCGGTACAAGCATTATGTATGCGCTCACTGTTTTCACATTAATGCTCATTTGTTCTGTCAAAGCTTGTGCAGATATCTTGTATGCAGTCTTAGAAATGGCTTCTTTTTTTTAAAATATGGTTTTTCTTTTTCAAATGGCCTTTGTTCAAAAGAACAGCTCACCTTTAATACATCCAGTATCATGTGGATTGTCTGTGGTCTCTCCATGTCCAGCATTGACATGAATCATCTGTGAATCATGAAACAATTTGTTGTTCATGGAGAATGCAGAACGTCGTGTCTGAATGCTAATTAATTTCCAAGGCAGACTGCAAAGAAGCATTTTTTTTTTTCATAGCAGATCTGTTATTTGTGTCTACAGTCTGTGTCTATTTTTTATTTATTTATTTATTTATTTATTTATTTTTTTGAGAGGGCTGCTGCATTTACGTGCAACTATTACTCTGCAGAGCTTTGTTATGTGTGTTTTATATACAAATTGTAAGAATGATATTGTAGGTTATAGGATTAATAAAGACAGTAAGATAATTTCTCTCTAAATACCACAATCTTTTTCTCTGTTTTCTTTTTTAATATGTCCATTTAGCAACCTTTGAGGTCAATACAAGTTGCACTTCTTGTTGGAAAGGATAACTGAGCCAAGATGAAGCCATTTTAAGTGAATAATGAATCAGACTGAGATGCTCTAATTACTCATTTCACTGTGTGTTGTAGCTAGCAGGTCTTCAGTGGGGGAATGTGTGCGTGACTAAGAAGGTTTGTTTTCCTGTGTCTGTCCTTCATTTGGGTGAACACTTACACGTAAATCATGCATTCTCGTGTCAGTAAATGAGCACGTCACAGAAAGCAAGCTCACTTCAGGGTTCTGATACTCCTGGAAATTAGAATTTGAGAGGTACATGTAAAAGAAAGATCTTAGAATCAATTAGCTTACCAGTACCACTCATACTGTACACTGTATTGCACTTGCCCAAATGATATACTTACACTGAATGTAGGGATGGTACAGTTTTGGTTGAGACCTAATTTCAGGTTTCTAACATTTTTTTTTTTTTGGGGGGGGGGATAATGAGAAACCTCTTATAAAATATAAAAGAGCATGTAATTCTATGAGGAATTCAATGTTTATTTGATGAAAATTGCTTTTGAAATGGCTGAAATATAAAAAAAAAGAGCGATTCTAATAAAGTGTGGGACCCACACTTTATTACGATCGCTTTGTTTTACTTTGTTTTTGGATGCTTCAGTCATTCCAAACCCGATTTTCATCAAATGAACTTTGAATTCCTCTTAAAATGGTACGCTCTGTACTAAATCATAAGTGTTTTCTTGGTATCTCGCAAAAAGTAAGCTCAATTCTCATCTCCACCAATACTGTACCATCCCTTTAAGATGTGTATGCACAGTTACACAAAACATACTGGTAAGTCCTTTCTTTTTGCCTAATAGCTGCTACCAAGTGTTGCCAGAGGCAGTATATTTTCGTTTTGTGTGTATGTCTGTCTGTCCTTCTGTTTGTCTGTTATCAGTTTTGTTGACATCGTACGTACAATGTAAGGTACTAAGTGTAAGAACCGTGTGAGGTGTGATCTGAATGAAACTTGGCACATGAAGGAGTGGACAAATCCGTGCCTGATCAACTTGTTAGTGTGCTTGCTCACAATCACATGGGTCAGGGTCAAATTATGAAATTCCACTTTTTCCTACTATCTGTAAATTGCATGAAGGTATCTTTTGGGGGAAACTTGGTATTGTATACACTTCTTACCAGATATAAGATTCCCTAGGAAAAGTGCTTGACCATACACAATAGGGTGAAATGTCAAAGGTCAAGTGAAAACTATGCCTATTTTTTTTTGTCAATATCTTGGGAATGGCCAAATATCTCTCCGTGAAACTTTACATGCATTACTTATTTTTGTGTCTCTTATGCCACTACTGCAAAGTGTGAACGTGGATTTTTTATTTTTTTTTTTTTTTTGTCTGTCAGTACAATTGTACATCCATCCATCTTTTCGTCAGCATGATTTTATGTATGGCATTTTCCTAATAGCCCATTGAGGCATCCAAGTGAAACTTGGCCTACATTGTAGGTTTGCTTGAGGCTGCATTGCTGCACCTAAAGTGTAAGATAAAGTTTTAGGCACACATGGTCAAATGTTGAAGGTTATACAACTTATTGTACATTTTGTAGATTGTGAGAAAATGCAAAAATTTCACAAGTTTTTCAAAATTTCCAATACAGATCAAGGTATCTTCCTAAAACTCTGTTTATTGTACACAATTGATGCATTACAAAATGCTGATTCTGTTTCGTGAAACTTGTTGAAATTCTCAAATATTTGCTATCCGAAACAAATTTGTCATCCAAATGAAACTTGGGTCAATACAAGCGATATACAATATCACCGTTCATCACATATTGGGGTTGTGCCATCAAACATTCAAAACACATCATTTCAATATCTTTCCAATCATGTGTCAAAGACGTGCTATTGACCTACAATATACCTAGGTACATGTGTATTTGGAGAATGATGCAATATACAATGTAGCGGAGGCATACCAGTCACCATAGCAACATTTCATACTTATTGTAGTCTTTCCTTTTTGTGGTCTTAGAGGCAGTCCTTGCCTTAGTTGCATATAATCATTACAGTTTTTTTTTTCTGTGATTAAAAAAAAAGAATGTGTTGTAAAGAACCTGCCAAAAAGAGTGGAATAAAATTAAAAGAAAACAAGGGATATGACTTTCTCTGAAGGGATATTTGCTATATACTTGATTTGGTTTTAAGAAGTAAAGAAGATTTGTAACCTTTTTTATTTTCATTTATTTTTTTGAGCTACAACCATTTATGCTTATCTCTCAAACTCTCTCTTTCTCTTTTTAATCAGTGTCTGCCTGTAGCAGGCAAAATGGAAAATTCAGACTGTCTTGTTGAATACAACTTTGTAGGCACATTGTACCTGCTTTTACGGGTTCTGTGCAGAAGAGTGAGATGAAACTTGTTTGACACATGATATTGAAATGTTTTTGTGTCTGATAGACAAGTTTATGTTAGATTACAAAAGTTATTGCTATCCTGGGCATTTGGGCGAGGGCATTGTATGATAATAGGGAGCTTTAGATTTTAGACGCGCGGACGTTCAAAGAGAAAAAAACATGTTCTGAGTGTGCGCAGTAGTGCGGATCAAGTTACTGCGCACGCTCAGATCATGTTTTTTTCTCTCTGAACGTCCGCGCGTCTAAAATCAAAAGCTCCCTAATATCACTGGCAAGTGCGTACTTGCCCCACTGTGAGATTTATCATATTTGCCCCAGGTTTGCCAGGCAAGCAGGCCAGTGGGTGTGTAGCACCCTTGTCATGTGATGGAATACCTTGAAAGTATCAATTGTTCAAAGATTGACTGGAAAATATGAAGTTAGTGCGTAGCAATGACATAAGCATCAGTATAATTTGTAGTACCCAATATGTGTACTGATTTCTTATTTATCTGTGGAATGGTCAGCAGTAGTTTCCTCTGTTGCAACCGTTTCCTATTCACTCATTTTTTTTTCTTCACAAACTAACTCTGACATTGGGGATGGGTATGGGAAAAGCAAGTGTCAAATTTTTTCCTGGTAGTGGTAGACTGCGGTTGGGATTTGCAAGCTTCAGTTTGTGGATCCCACGGTTTCACCTGGGAAATGGTGTAGGACCTACATACATACACGTAAAGCCAAGGAGCACGCTGAATGAGTGATATGTGAGCAGTGATAAACTAGTTCGAATGTTGACACAGAAGCCTAGCCGCAAGCAATGGTTAGCCATAAGCCATACAGCTAAACCTTTGGTATTCCCTCCCCAATTGCGTGTGGGGGGGGGGGGGGGGGGAAGAGAAGGTATTTAGCCTTAAAGAACATTTAGAAATAGTCATGCCAATACACATTTTTGTGCTATCTTTCTCTTCAGCCCTCACTCTCTTGTGCTATGAAATGCTCATGGCCCTTGTTCCTTTTTCCTGTCCTTTTTACCTCTGCAAGACTTTGCTCCACTTTTGATCTTTCCTTTTCCTGTTTTAGTAACCTCTTGCAAAAGCTGGGATTAATACTGATGGCATGTACCAATTCTCTGTGTATGGGACCCACCGTCAAACATGTGGTCCTGCGACCCTTTTTTTAAAAGCAGCATTAATGATATGATACAAGACAATAGCTAACCACAACCTTTGGACCGTTTGTTCAGAGACAGTAGGATACCTTTTTTTTTTTCAGCTTGTCCCTGGGAATCCGACTATTGTCTGAAAAAATATGGTTTAAGTGACAGACAGTGATTATTTTTGTTTGCTGCTGAGATTTCTGGCCAAGTGCATGCCAAAACTACCTAGCATGATGATGATTGGGGGGGGGGGGGTGGTTAGTGTAGGGAAAAGGCCTAGAAGTGGATGATCTGGATTGTAGCTCTTGTGTGGTGCTAGGCGTTCCTCCACCATTCAAATTCGTCTGTTAAAAAAAGTTTGGTGTAGCAGTCTCATCATGAATAGATCCTTGGCAAGAATTACAGTTTGTTTACCTAAAAATCTTCCTTATGTCTCTAAGAGCGTGGAAAGAAATGGAAAACATACCTAATGTATGTATGTGATATATCTAAGGACTATCTACATGTACACACTATCAACGTGGCCTAAATTGTTGTCTTGCTCTCTGCACTCAAATAACAAAGCTCACCCATCTGTCCACCCAGGGTCATATTTCTTGTTCGTCCATTTGAACATTTATGATATTGTCGGAAACATGCAGTACAAATCCACTGTTTTCTTATGTTTCCTTGTTTTCTCTCAAACATGCACAAATTTAAATCATGCACAAATTTAATGATCCCATAAAAAAAATGTATATATATATATACTTTTTTTCTTTTTTGTGGTTAAGCTGTGATTAGTGATCAGAAATGAAACTATAAATGATCTTAAGTAATTTTAGATCTTGCATCACAGAAGTAATGGTTTAGAATGCATGGAAACATTATGGGATGAAAAACATTTGAGAGGGTGTTTAGAACCCTGGTTTGACCCGAAACAATGTGTGTGAGTAGCAAAACACATCTCAGTCAAGAGACGTGCATCGCTTCTGATGCTGTATATATCCTGTGATTGTTGCATCTTTTTCACTCTTTCCAGGAAAAGGACCCAGTAAGTGAATGCTCTTGGTATCCAATCCCTTTTCTCTTCCACAAACGAGAGTGAAATTACTGATATGACCACCTCTAATGGATATAGATGCTGAACTGTGAGTAATTGTTTGAATACATACTGTACAGTGCTGAAACACTCACAGGCATGTGGAAACCCAGACACTGAAAGCAAGTTTTGTTTCTAATGATACATGTAGCCTTGAACTCTCCATGTTCCCTGAGCTCACAGGCGACTCCGACTCCGCAGTCTGTACATTTAGGGCCCCCGCTGATTGCAAAGCTCTTTGCTGAAATCATCCCTGCATCGGATTTCTACGGATTGTCATTTTAGGAAGTGCTTTATGTTGGGTCTACATGTGTATCGTTTCATAAGCCCCCCCCCCCCCCATTTTGGGGGAGGGGGGTTAAGGAAAGGGGGATTATGAACAAAAAGAACCTTGTGTGCGTGGATAATGATCATTATCTAATCTTGGTATAATCCACAAGGTCTATGGAAAAGGGCATAATGTGCTTAGATGAAAACGTTACACTTATTTCAGTTACACTAGTGTGACATTTCTTTTCTGTAATGCGTTGTCATTTTGTTGGCAGTCATCCCAACTGTCATATATCCTGATTTTTGGTCAAATTTTCGATTTTGAAATTTCTAGTCATTTCGATAGTGGACATTCTGTTACACATACTGTGAAATTTTGAGTTTCATATTTTGTGTAATTTTTGTCGAGCCCACCGGAGGTGAGGGGAGACTAAGGGATAGCCTGTGGCGTCTGTCCGTCCGTCGTCCGTCCGTCCGTCGTCTGTCCGTAACGCTACAAAAACTTCAATAACTCTTTACTCTGGGCTTCAATTGCAATCAAACTTCGAGGGAAGAGGGGTCATACAAAGTTTCACATTTTGCCATTTTGAGGTCACCTCAAGGTCAAAGCTCACAGGCAGGGGTCAATGAACTTTAGGGCCCAGATGTAAAGTTTTTATGGTGCGTTTCTATTATGGGTCATAACTTTTGATCCATAACTCCATTTGTGACTAAACTTGGATGGTAGATGTCCCTTGTGGAGTGGATGGTCACCACAAGGTCAATGGTCACAAGCATAGGTCAACAAACTTTTAGAGCCCAATGTTAAGTTTTTATGGCGCATTTCTATTATGGGTCATAACTTTTGATCCATAGGTCCGTTTGTGACTAAACTTGGATGGTAGATGTCCCTTGGGAAGTGGATGATCACCACAAGGTCAAAGGTCACAAGCGGGGGTCAACAAACTTTTAGAACCCAATGTTAAGTTTTTATGGCGCGTTTCTATTATGGGTCATAACTTTTGATCCATAGGTCCATTTGTGACTAAACTTGGATGGTAGATGTCCCTTGGGGAGTGGATGGTCACCACACGGTCAATGGTCACAAGCATGGGTCAAAAAACTATTAGAGCCCAATGTTAAGTTTTTATGGCGCATTTCTATTATGGGTCATAACTTTTGATCCATAGGTCCGTTTGTGACCAAACTTGGATGGTAGATGTCCCTTGGGGAGTGGATGGTCACCGCAGGGTCAAAGGTCACAGGCAGGGGTCAACGAACTTTAAGGGCCCAATGTTAAGTTTTTATGGCACGTTTCTTTTTTGCCATAAATTTTTACCCTTTTATATCTCTTTTTATCTGTTATATCCCATTCGCGTACAATTTCGTGTACAGGAATGGGCGAGACACATTATGGCACTTGCCTTGTTATGTAATTATCACTTTTATCGAGTCTTGTCATTTCATTGTATTCATTTCCCATAAGCGGGCGTGTTATATCAAAGAGTCAAGTGCAGATGATCTGTAGTACATAAATATTATTCAAGGTATAATAATTGATATCCAGTGTATAGGTCTATGCTGTAGCATAAAGCATGTGTAAAATATATTTGTCTATTCTTGTAGCCTATGTATTGTCAGAGATTGTTCGATACCAACTCTTGTATTTGTGCCAGCTTGTAAAGTAGATGCAATCATTCATTCAGCTTTACGATGATCTTTTCTGTCATTTTTTTTTTCTTGGCATGTTCCCAGCAGATTACTGAAGGGGGACCCCACACCTACAGGAAACTATGAAAATCTGAAATGATTATTGTGGTCACTGGCTCGTTCATATCAGGACCTTTCACACTTTCCATGAAATTAAATGTCATGTAATGCTATCTCATCTATGCATGGGTGTAATCACAATGCACTATGGCACAGGATGTCCGTATAGGTTACACATGGGTATCCAGGAGAGACTAAATGTATTGTGCTACTGTACACGCATCATATCCACATAAAGGTTCATGATCATAAAATGCTCACAGTGTAATGTTATGCGAGTGTAGCTCTTATCGTATGGTTGGGAGAAGGCATCACAGACCCCACAGAAAAACTTAAAGGTCCTGCTGTTAATATTTTCTTTTTTTCTGACACACAAACATTTTGACAGTTTTGATTTAGAATCTTATAATTGTCAATGTCAAGCCAGAAAAGCATTGACTGCCCTCATGGTCAAAAGGGGAGAAGCTTCTCTGGCAAGGTGCTGATAAAATGCAGTTCTTTTGCCAAAATCCTGTCTTACGAATGAAAACTGATGATGGGAATTTGGAGAGCTTTCAAGAAAATGATCGCCACCTTTAAAAAAGAGGGCTGAGATCTGTAATCTTTGCAAGAGCTGTTTATGGTCGTGATGATAGGTCTGTAATTGGCAAGTATAGATTGCATTGTTCACAGTGTTTGCTGTATGTGGAAATAATTGGCATGTTTCTTGCAGACCCCCCAAAATGCCTACCCCCCCCCCATCCCTAAGTAAATCATGGTGTTACACAAAGTCAAGAATATTCATGGCAATGGACATGATTTACAACTGTATGCATGGATATGATAAAAGCTTATCATGAATTATGAATAACATTGTCTTTATTGACTTGATTTGTTGTCAACTTCACTCTTGTACCGAGCAATTGTTAATGTACAATGTATGCACTTGAGAAATTCTACAATGAAGATGTGCATTAAAATATTTTTCTGTCCTACTTCTCTACCCCGCCCCCCCCCCATCCCATGGAGTGTACTGTATGTGGCTTTGTGTATAACAGTGTCTACAGTTGTTATACAATGTGTAAGCCAATGTTGAAACAGTGGTTAAGACCGAATGAGATATCTAGCCTTGAGATAATAACATGCATTGGAAAAAAAAAAAATCTAGAAAGGGTATTGATAGACTTAAAAAAAAACAAACAATAGTTGATTGTACGTGATGAGTTCACTGCAGGCAAGATAGGTACAATACTGTACATGTACCAATGTTTTTGCTGTTTTTGCTTGTTTGTTTGTTGTATTGTTATTTGAAAGATTTGATATATTTGTATGTTTTGTGCTTTGCCACTATAATTTACAACTGGAAATCAATTAAAAGACCTGATACAAGTGAAAGAATAGGAAGCCATGGAATACTGTATAACGTATGTCTTCATTCACTGAATGTATGCCCCCCCCCCCGCCCCGTCCCCTAAAAAAAAAATAGAAAGAATGAAAATGAATCAAGCGCCTTTTCTTTTTTTTTTTGTGGGAACAGATTATATCATCTCAAGTTGGGATGACAATAAGTCTGAAGTTGTAATTAATAGTTATACACCTTCCTTTTTTCAGTGTGTAAAAATTACAGTAATGATAATGCTTACATTGTGCATACATGTGTACATGAGATAAATCACCAAGGAGCTGCATAATAATGCCATTCAATAAGCCATCAAAAAAAAAACAAAAAAAAAACTGAATACATTTGTATGTTTTCCTATGATAGGTTGAATTTCCTCAAAAGTCATGTATATGATTGTAGGCCTACATGAAATTTTGATGAGATAAAAATGTGTTGGGTTACAATGGAATCATAATACATTTGTATGTTTTCCTGTGATAGGTTGAATTTCCTCAAAAGTCGTGTATACGATTGTAGGCCTACATGAAATTTTGATGAGATAAAAATGTGTTTGGTTACAATGGAATCTAGACATTTCACAAGGAGAACTTAATCCCAAGTAGACTGTAAAATTATGGGGACAAAATTTCATTTACATTTTGAGCACAATTGGACAAATACAACTGTACCATACCGCTTTCCCAGACATGAATTAAGCTACACTAAGCTTCAAACTGGCTCATGATAAAAGCAGACTCTGTCAAGTAAATGATAATTGCTTGTGTAAAAGCCCTCAGATATTTTTGCGCATAAAATCCTGCTAATTATGCTTTCTTTTTTCGGTGCTGGCTTGGCAGGATAAAAGGGTTCATTTTTTCCCCTCCAAGGAAAAGGAGTCTTAAAATGTCAGAAAGCAGGTAAAAAAACGCTGTCCTGGTTTCAAGCCGTGGAGCTGAGGAGATTGAAATGTGCTAGATCAGCTGGAATGCAGGGCAATTATGTAGGACTATGCAGACTGTGGCAGGGTCTAGTAACATTTAAAGGGACTGCAGTGGTACGTTGTACAGCTGGGTGCTCTGCTGTAGTGTTGTGCGCAGGTGTGTACTTGACAAGTATTGTATGGCCTCCTGTTCGAGATTATGTAGCAAATGTGGCAAAAATGTAGCATTCCACATTTAATCTTTCTCAGCTGAGCTGAATGATTGGTGATAGTATTGTGTCTGTATTCATACGTGGTTGCACAATTTGCAACAGCACAACTGTCTCCAAGTAAGGAAAAAATTTTTTTCCGCATTCAGTCAGTGAGAAATCTCTTCTGCCAGATTCGACGTAATGTATGCTCTGACCTCAACCAGTGTGAACGTGCCACCTGCCATGTGTTTGTAAGGAATAATTGCTATGGAAGGATGTCTACAGTCAGCAAGATGTGGAGCCTGTGCTCTACTGTAAATGCTGTTCTTTTTACCAGTATACTCGGCTGTTTGTGCATTTAATCTCTACACTAACTTTCTGTCAGTGAGAACGTTCAGGGATTGTGTCCATGCACGTTTCTTGCATCTTGATATGATATCAAGATATTATGTTGCATTAGTACAGTGTTATGGATGGAATGGAAGTCCTAAAACAAGTCATGTACATTATAACATGTAGTGCAGGTACTAACATAAACTTTTAGATCTCCTATGTCATATTTAACATTTATGAGTGGTAGTAGTATTATATTTTACGCACATGCTGATAATGGCTTTGAATACACACATGTACATGTACTTGTGCAAATGTTGACATTGTTCTTGTCGTAAAGCTTAGCACCACACCACCAAAGTAGATTGGAGGATGAGTGCACTTTCACACAAAAAAAAGAAAAGAAAAGAAAAGACTTAGCCTGTTTCTGTTTTTAAGCAGCTGATTCAACAAATGCAGCAAGCACTTAGTTTTCTACTTTTATTGGGGTAAGAAGTTTTCTCTTCCAAAAGGCTATATGTACAATGTAGCATTTGTTCATGTTTAATGAACCAATCTCATATGTTTCGCTCCTTATATGTACTATGTAAATTGTAAGTTGCTTGAAACTCTTCTTTTTTTTTTTAATGTGTGGGTCATTTATGAACAGTCAAGGTCAAAGGTCAAGGGGGGATTTTCCTCTTGGGGTGATTGCGCAGTAAGACTTTTGATCCAAACATTTATATTTCAGCTCGCATTCATCTATGGCAAAAATGTCTCTTGAAGGGTAGTTTTACACCACGTTCTGAACATTCATAGTTGTTTTGCTTTCTTTTTGTGAGCACATCGAAATGAGCCGAAAACCCCATTACTTGAGGAGTACGCTCACTTGCTGGCACAAGGGTATGCTCAGTTTCCAGAGCACGACCTCTGCCTCGGATCCTTTGCGTGTGTGCGTGCATCCAATTTACCACTATGTGCTGTGGTTATGCGCGATGACATTAAAGACAGTGTTCACACTGAACTGTCGTACACTACGTCTACTGCACAGTGCTCACTGAAATACTGTACTTTAAAGGAGAACTCCGCATAATTTTCAGACTTTTGCATTCGAACATTTATATATTGGTTATACTGGGTACAGAGTTGCAGAATTTTTTGTGATTGGGATAAGGAATAAGAATGTTTTCAAAATTTATAAGAAATCAAAGTGAAAAAGGATGATGACATCAGAGCTTCACAGAAGAATGCATTCATGATTGAGTGCTCATGGAAGCAGAACAAAAGAAGAAAGCATGCATAAATTCTACATCTTGTAGGTGAACCTGTTATTAAGCAAGTGGTATTGTAATTGAACTACATTATCGGAATATGTTAGCCTTTTTAGCAATCATCTTTGTTCAATGTAATCTGTCTGGTGGGTTTTACAGAGTAGAGTATTGGGTTATCTTCATGATGGCCGCAATAAATTCCACAAATCTATATTGTACACAGCACTATTGATTAGTACTACTGTACATAATGAGAAATTATGAAAATATTCCAGAATTTCCCTTCAATTTTTAACATCGATTTGACATTTCGTATGTTTTTGGGTAGTGATCCAAGCCTCACTTCGTGGGGTTGATGTACAATGTACAGTGCATGTGAACAGTCCCGTGGTCCCAGGCTACATAGGATGGTTATAGGCTGATGAGAGCTACACTGGAGTCATCTACAGAATAACAATCGGGGTCAGTGCACTTTATAAACTTTGCTGAATAAGCTACACCTAAAAAAATACAGTATTTCAAAGTGCTGTACATTTGTTACATGGTCACTTCACAACAGCATGGTTTTGTGCAGTCAAAGGTTGTATTTCTGCAGAAGTGTCATGGATCAGTATAGCACAATATTTCATATTTCTTACCTCTGGTCTGCTCTTCTCATTTGCACCTGATTTGTTGTGTATAGAAATACATAATAAGCAGTTTCTGAATTGAGGGATTATGACTTGGAAGTTGATGACTGCATCCTCACTCGTCTTGAAAGGAATAATACGAGCTGCACACTCACAGAAATGTCAATAGCCACATTCACACATATGAATTAACAATTTTTGCTTCACAATGCATAACTGTACCAGTAGTTAAATGTGCTGTGGTTCACACATGCTGCACAGGACAAATTTATTATGTGTTTCAAAAAAAAAAAAAAAAAGAAAAGAAGAAAATTGTGACTGGAACATGACCCCAGACATCAGAGTGTGCAGGTCAACTGTGGTACATTTCATCATGGGATTAAGGAAAAAAATAGTTTATCTTCATGTACCGTTCACACACGTACACACACACTGCTCTGGTCAAATTATGACGATGTATCAACAAAAAATCAAGTTGTATCAATTTCTATGTTGCAGTGCGATTTGTGATACTGAATATTTGTGTGTGTGTGTGTGTGTGTGTGTGTGTGTGTGTGTGTATGTGTGTGTCCATACATATTAATGGCTCTTACATCGTGATGCAAAACAGGTTTAAAACAGTGTTAATTTGGGATGTGTGTGAATGGCACTGCTGTCAGTCCAGAAGCAATTCAACCCTCTCAGCAGCAGCAGCGTTGGAATTTTATGCCATTGACTGTGAATGCAACTTTGTAGGCCTATGCCATTGGTGATGACAGATGAAAGGGGAGAGCCTTGAACTCCACAGAGTTTATAACTTGTGCCTCGTGGTTCCTTGCTATTACTACACTATGTTCTGTTCACTACATGTAATTCTTATTTTACCGTCAAGGTTACTTTTGAGATACTGTACACTAGCAAAAGATGATTCCTTTGATAATTAAATCAGTATAACATCTATGCCTTCATTATTGAGAATGCAAGCTATCGTTTTCAAGATTGGGCTAGTTTCTCACCACAGTAAGTAAGGCACAGGAAAATAGAGAGGGCCAGAGTGTCATCGTTGGTGATGAGCCACCTCTGGTGACCCTGCACGAAGGACAGATGTCTGTCTGAAGGGGTGCCTCGGCACACGGCACAAGCGTGTGTTGCTTCCTGGCATGTATGCCATTCCTCCAGGGTTCAACCTGTACCCCGTTCACACCATGTACTTTCTCTCCATGGTTGCCCAGGGCTTAATCTCTCTGGTCTGAAAGTGCTCTCCAATTATTAAATTCCTCTTGAAGCATAGGCCCACATGTATGAAAGGGCTGGCATAAGTTTGAAGGGGAAAAAAAAAAGATACCCTTCTTGCTCCTACCCCCTTGATTGTTAAAGTGTAATTCAATGGCAAAGCCAGATCTGTAAGGCTTCCCTGTGGAATCACTGTTGAAATCATCCTTGCTGCAAGTTAAAGGTGTACTATGTAATCTACCATTTGCAGATGAAACAAAAAGTCAGCATTAGTGCTTCAAAATAGTTCTACAATGTGAGTTAGGGATAGAAACAACCAATGTAAAAATTTGAATAAGTATATTCGATGTCAAGTATTGTTAAATATTCAGAATGTGAACAATAGTTATAATCAAAATGTTTCCAGACTAAACCATCTACAGTTATGGTTTATTGAGAAAAGCAGTGATATTTCCTTATATTTTAGGCTTTATTGCAAAATTTTGATATGGTAGGATGGTTTGTGATACAACTGACCTACACATATGCATAAAATGGGTATCTTGAACATTCTTTTAAATCACTGCTCTCAAAGGTACATGTAAAGTCGAAAGAGGAACTTTAAAGCGTGCGGTATCACACCAGCCTTGCTTAATGAGCTTATGCACACACATGGCTTTATAGGGATTCACTTTTTTTTTGAACTTGCTATTTCATTGGGTTTTTTGCTGCCTTGTGTAAATGCCTGTAGTTCAATGGCTAACCTATGGGCAATGTCGGTCTGAACAGGGTATGAGTGTCTGCGCGGACGCTCCTTGCACATCTCTGCATGCCTTGAAACCCAGGGTATTACACTAGAGGGTTATCGAGCTTTTATAACTGCCGGCGGGCTGGCACTCCAGAAATACAATCCATACTGGTTCAAATATTTCGACTGGCTTTTAAGGCAGTCATGCAAAGCAGAAGGGACAAGTAGCATGCATGCTGTATTCTGTTGGTCAAAAAAAGTAAGGAACAGAGCTGTAATTCTGGGTTTTTTTTTTTCATCCTAAAAAGGGGGTGGGATGAGTGCTTTTAATTGCAAATTGTAAAGTGAAATGTCATCTCCTCTGATGGGCTTTTGATGGGCTGTATCGTCCTTCTTTTGTACTTTTCTGTATTTCCGTGAAGACTTTTGTGATGGTACTATTTTTTTCACAACCCCTCCCCCAACAAACCAAACAGCTACTTCATAGTTACTGAACTTGTGGAAAGAAGTGCCAAGGCATTCACAGAAAAGCACCCTTTCTCCAAATTTGGGAAACAGATGTTTCTTTTTGGGGTATTATCACAGCAACTTTTGTCCACCTTTTTTGAGCGTGGAGGAGGGAAAAGGGAAGGCAAATATATATTGTTTGAAGTAGAGTGTTGAGGTCAAGTGTGTAGTCCCAGCCATTCACATCTTTGTTGGGTCGCACGTGCCTACAATGGTGATTACCGTTGGTCCCGCAGGGGTTTCTTGAAACGCGCTGTATTCCCCTTCCCCAGTTACATGGGTAAATAAAGAAGAGCCAGCTGGAAGTCCAAATGAACAAAAAAGAGAGAGAGAAAAAAGAGTAAGCTGGCTATATGTAGATTGAGAACTTGAAGAGGAAGAGAGAGAGAAAAAGAGAGAGAGAGAAGGAGAGAGAATGAAAGAGAATGAGAGATTTGGGCATATGACGCATAGGCAATCTTCAGGGGAATTCACATTACAATACCAAAAATAGAAAACAAAAATCTGTTACTGAGCAATAATGGCTATTTTATTTTATTTTTTAGATGGTATGTTGTACATTTTTTTTAAAAAATTTTGTCAATTAGGCAGTTGTATGATTTTCTTTTAAAGTCAGATCATAGAGTTTTTGAAAAAAAAACAACCCTATACACTCGCACATACTCGATGGTTTCTCCTGGCAGTCTTCAGTGTAAAGTGAATATGTGAAATTCGTAAAAGATGAGTGATTTTTATGCCTAATAAAACTGAAAGCTGTGAGGATTATTGAGGGTATGGCATGAACATATGGCATGAACAATACTAGGTAAGTCGTAAGAGAAGTAACAGGTTCAATCTGTGTGGCTACAATTACCACTTCATTGGAATCATTTTTTTTCAAGTTTCAAGTTTCTTTATTTCACCAAAGCATGGAACATATTAAAAAAAAACAATACATACATCAATATTCGGATACGATTACAAACATATCAATAATACAGTGAAAAGGAAAAATACAACAGAAATAGATTGACAATAACACATACATACATAGGTTTAACAGATATGCTATGGAAGGTAGCAGCCAGAAAGGAAATGTCCCTTATTTTTAGCTGACCTAAAATCATTCATTCAATTTCAATTACATGTATAAAGTGTGTTCAATTGAAGTAAAATGTAGGAACAGGACAAGACAAGACAAAACAAAACAAAACACACAATGACAACAAAATACGGGATGTCTTGAATCATAAGAATAAAAGATTATACTCTTGACCTCAATGAGTTTGGCTATAATTATAAAAGAGAGTTTTTTTGTAACCAGATTTAAATGTATTCAAAGAGTTAGCATTACGAATTGCACAGGGGAGAGAATTCCACAGGGTAGGACCAATGTAAATGATAGATCGTTGATAAAAAGAAGTACGGGATAGAGGTAGGTGAAAATCATTTGCGAATCGCGTGCTGTAATTATGAATTTGATTATTAAAAGTGAACAAATCTAAGAGTGTCTTTGGTAATCAACGATTTTTACACAAATACATAAAAATGCCAGCTTGATATTTGTACATATCATTCAACTGCAATATCTTCAGGGATAAAAAAAGTGGCTGGGTATGGGCAAGAAATGTGGCATGGGAAATGATTCGTATTGCACGTTTTTGAAGCACTAAAAGTGTTTTATGTCATTTTTATTTTTTTTAAAGTTTTTATGTCATTGTCCATACCATCCATGCATCGAGTATCCTGTAGTTCATTGTGTTTGATGTTAATTGAGTAATCAAGTTTTCATAAGTCTGAAAATGCCCCGAAATTTAAAATTTTGCCTGTCATAGTCTGGAGTTACTTTCTAGTCGCATATTTAGCTTAACACTGAGTCCACCTGGAACATAATTTAGAAAGTTAGCCATCTGACCACATACAATGTACAGTGTACATTATACATACTCTGGCATGTTTAGTGTATTGAGTGAGAGTTGACGTTTAATATGCCTCAGAGTTACACAGCTAATGTATGTAATATTTCACTTCCAATTAGAGGTCAGCATAGAGATTCCTTGAGTGTCTGAACACTCTGCAACTCCTAACACTTTCAGAAATATGTCTTAATAGAGCTGTGATTACAAGCTGGTTTTAACTTGATAAGTGTGAAACTCCTCTATGGCTTCTTTGCGTTCTATATGGATTGTAGGTTGCACTCACATTGCATGGATGAATGCTTCTGCAAGAGCGACCGCATTCAAGCAGAATGGGCAATTACATGTTAATTGTGTATTCATGCAGCACCTCGTTCAACACTGACTACTCTGCCAGGAAAATGTATTATTCAGTGTAGCCGTGCAATTTGAAGTAATTCCTCGAAATGAATTTAATACAAAACACACGTATGCGTAAAGATTAGTGTTATGAAAATTTTAGGTGTTTTCCGTGATGAAGAGGTGTTTATCAGGTGCTGGTAGATGTAAAGCTGCTGCAATTTCTGGCTGTCAACAGTGAATTCAGTTTTGAAGATAGAACCAGTCTATACAGTGTAGGTCCATTTGACTTTCCGTGCACTAGCAATGTACTGCGGTGTTACGCAGGGTATTTCGTAATTGAATGCTAAATGCAATATACATTGTTAAATACCTCACAAAATATGCATGCAAGCTTTTGAGTGTGAATCGTGACATGAAATGTGACATAATGTGGCCCTGCCATTGTGGTGAATGAAAGGCACATTCTAGTAATGAGCGTGTACAGCATGGCAATTAAGTTGAATGATGTAGTTCAGTTTTCGACAAAATTTCATCTCTTATGCAACATCTTTTTTTTTAGATCCCCCCCGGTGTATTTCTTCTTGAAGAGTCATGCCTGAAATTGAATCAGATTTGAATGTTTTACCACAAACTATCTTTGTGCTACCCTTGAGCACAATCTCTTCAGTGCGTTTTTTTTTTCCTTGCCTGGAGTAACTACCTGTAGAAAAGATGAAATATTCTCGCCAATTGATGGGCTAGGGTCAGACGTGCAATCGGCTGATGATTTAACAGCAAGTCAGGGTCACAGCTTGGAAAATTAACTCTTGCCCAGATAGCCGTGCATTCACTCTGTGCCATCTGTAGCCGTAGTTACACCTTTCCTTCTTTCTTCTCTGTGTCTGCAAATCCGCGACTCCAATGAGAAGATCCATTCTCAAGCCAAGGTCTCGGCCTGATCAATTTCTTAGTCGGGGGTCAAATTGGCTATTCTTGGCTGTGGAGTGAGCGAGGCTAAATATAGACAGCGACTGAAGTGATTTTTTTAGTTTTTTTTTTACACCTTTCTACTTCATAGGTCTTTGCAGTTTGTGTCCATGAAATCTGTGTGCAGTCAACAAACCGCAGTAATATGCCAACCATGAATTGTTATTGTGACTGCAGCTATGACAACACCACCTTTTTCAAGAGGGACATTTACATTAGCAGCAAAGAAAACAATGAACATTCCTTTTTTTTTTTCCTTCTCATATTCTGGACTTTTGTAGCAAGTTGCTATGCAACTATTAAAAAAACTCAGTAGAAAAGTGCACTCAGCCGCCACTGTCAGTATGTGATGATTTTGAAACTGGGCAGGTCTTTCAATGTGTGTGTGTTTGTTTGTTTGTTTTTTCTTCTTTGGAATGTTTGTTCACTCACTTTTCACTACTCAATAGTTATGTTCTTGTACACTCTGCACATGTTTAAATGCATTTGAACAAACATTGTCTAATTTGGTCAAAATAGACTCGGCAGAGATGTGAGAAGGGCTAAAGTCCATTAAGTTGACGCACTTGATCTAGCTGTTTATCAAAATAGCCTTCTGAATCTGATCCAAAGTTTTATCATGTTGCTGGTAAAGAAAAAAAAAATCACTAGCCAATTTACAAATAGACAAATCTACTGTCTCTCTGTATAATAATGTATCTCCATCTATCTGTACAATTATCATCTATTTATCTATCTATCTATCTATCTGTCTGTCTGTCTGTCTCATCTATCTATCTATCTATCTATCTATCTATCTATCTATCTATCTATCTATCTATCTTTCTTTCTATCTATCTGTATAGTTATGTATCTCCATATATCTGTAAAATTATAGACTATCTATCTATTCATTGATACGTATGTATCTTTCATCTGTTTCTCATCTCTCTTTCTACTATCATATATCTGTCTTTGTATATGATGCATATTCTATCTTTTTCTCTGTGTCTGTTTATGTTCTTGAGGGCTTCTTTAGCTGATTGTTTGCAGGGCTATTTGGGTATTTATCAATGTGTACTGTGTCTATATATAATTTCTGTTGTGATCAGTTTATCCAACTATTTACCCATCCAGCCGTCCATCGTAATCCATCTTTTATGTCGGATAATTTCTTCGGCTCTTTGTGATGCATTGGGTAAACATGCCAGGCGGATACAAGGGGGAAAGCTCAATCGGTCTCTTTCATTGAAAAGAGTATTGTGGAGAAAAAGGGGGTCAAAGGCAGATGGTGTCCACCAAAATAGGAAAGGTTGCCAGATCATCCTTGTGCTCTCTGAAAGAGAGGTCCCCACCATTGGTAGGAAAAAAAAATCTCACCGACAGAGGAGGTACTCGTAGCAGGAGATGTCAGAACAGTTTCTTCGTCCCCTTCCTTTTTGTGAGGAATAAAGCTGGTGGCGAAAGTAGGCCATCATAATGAGAGGGGTCACCCTGGGGACGACATCCCAGTTGCTCATCATCATATTGTGTGTGTGTGTGTGTGTGTGTGTGTGTGTGTAATAGTGTAACCATGGAGCTGCTTCAACCAAGGAACATGTACACTACTTGGAAGTAATTGGTATGGGGGTGATGCCAGTCATATGCACACATAAGATTCACGATTTATGTGGAACATATCTGGGCAGAGAATGGAATGATTAAATTTTGTTTATTGCCAGAGCTGATGCACTTGCCATTATCGTGAGTGAATCTCGGGTACAGTATGAACCCAACTGCAGTGTTTAACTCTACACTTGTTATGACTAGCCGCTCTTTGTTTTTGCTCTAGTAATCTTTCTAAAGGACATATCTCCCGTGTGTAATATCACTACTCAGGATTTGACTCTACGCATGTAATTTCAGTTATGATAATAATTATTTACATTACATGCTCTGAAACCAAAGTCAACAGTGTGCAAGTAATTAAAATGTAGTTTGTGTTAAGTAAATATTTTCTGTTAAATCCTTCATTTGCTTGAAGTTGAACACATGTCATTCTTCATTATTTAATAGTCTAGGAAGAGAGCATCGTATTCATTTTCCACACCTAGCTTACTGAAGGCTCCATGTGTAACTTGCTCCATTGTGACAAACTACAAAATATAGACATGCTCCAAGCTTATTGGATGCTAGCGGCTGCTCATTGTACACTAGCTCTCAGCTTGGTCAAGTTCTTCATTCCAGGAGGCCCAGATCTTGTAAATTGGTTGAAGATTTAGTAGGACACCACCTCACTTCTCCGTCTCCCCCACAGGGAATGATGTGGTGCCGCAGTGTGCACGGCATAGATAGTGTGCACAAACACGTGAACACGTGCTGCATGAGAATGTGGTAGAGTGCCGCCGTCTGGATGATTATTATTTATGACTGTACGCTGAAGTTGAAGTGAATAAGAGGGATGTGTGCTCAAATGTCATAATATATCTGTGCATATCATGAAGTCAAGCATCCGTGGGAGTGTGAATAGGTAATTTTATTGATTGTTATTATAAAGTCTGTTCCTGTTCTGTCGATGAGAAGATAGAGTACCTCACTGTATATCGAGATGCCCAGTTGTATACAGTTGTATCTTTGGTAGATTTCTACCTACAAACTATTCTAGTTACCTCATACTGAGATCTTCACCGATGCTACACACACACACATGCACACCCACACATTAATTGTATTGTGTAGGCCTAAGTGCCTATCAACACTGTTTTTAAGACTGCAAGTTTACATGGTATTGTACGTACTCGACACCTTGTGTACTAGTATGCTACTCTGTAGACTCAGCATTTGTATACAAATGAATGCTAGTGTGCATATATGTAAATATCCTTCAAGAGTTATACTTGATCATCTTGGTGGATATACATGACCTCTGACAGTGTAAACACAAATCAACACAGATTAGACTGCAAGAACTTGGTACCCTTGCAGTTGTACTTTGTATTCATGGCTGTATTTACATTGTATGATAATCAAACACAATGGACATTTTCCCATGAAGCTATTGACATTGATATATCCTTTAAATCAAGGATTATTTTTTGAAATATTTTGCTGTCTACAGAGCATAGAGGGTGCAGCTTTATAGCGTGCAGTAAGAATTCTTGTTATTGATAAGTAATGGATGAGTTCTAATTTAAAGGGATTTGCTGACATTCATTCCATCTATACACTGTACCTACTTCCAAGTGTGATGCGTATTTCTGATTCGTGGCACCATTTCATTGTGCCGCTGTAGTTGGGAAGGACCGTATTGTTACAGTGCATACCTCCTGGCATCTGGCATCACCTACAACAGCAGTAGCATGTAATGTCCCACTGCCTCTGTGCTCTGATCGGCGCGCTTGATTGACGAGAGATATCGTGTTACCCCATGTGCATGGGTCTAATGACCTACTCCACCTAATTCGCGACCACCGATGCACAACTTTTGGACGGCGGACTTACCATAAGACTGACCACGTCTAGGACAATGACTCACTGCCCGACTATCGAGGCGTCCGCTCACTGACGCTTTTTAGTGGGGGCACCACAGTGAAAAGTGACAATATGCGTTGGGGAGTGCAGACAATGATCTGGTCGTTGATTAGGGGCAGTGACTGCACAGAATACATAAAAAGCCTATAGTAAAACAAAATAATAACTCTTGTTTTCTGTGATATTCGTGAACAATGTATTATTCGAATCAGAGATTAGTGATTCTAATTCTAGCTAGACTTGAAAACTTGTCACTGAGACAAGTTAGGTGATAAGCAGGAGCTGAATGATATTGAGTGCTGATCATCGTCATCTTATAAACTGTGAAATCACTAGTCTATTTAGTCTAAAAAAACAACAACCCCAAAACTCCAGCTATTCAAATCATGCATTGATATCTATTCCTCCATATAGGCCTATGGTACCCAACTACATCAACAAAATAATGCCTGGGACACTCTTAAAAAAAAAAATGTACCAGCACATAGAAACTTTGAGAAAAAAAAAATACCCCCAAAACACAACAACCCTTAATTAATGTCCGATTGGAATGCGCAATGAAGATAGAAAGGGAAGCTCTGTATTAAGATAAATGCAATGTGCTCTTGCTAATGTGTGAGTGTCATAATGAGATATGTCACACATTTGACGACTTTAATCATTCATTTCCTACTGGCTGTCATTTCCACTATTGTTTCGTGAACACTCTGTGTAATCAGTATGAGAAAGTTACGTCAAAAGATCGCATCGCCACAAAGAGGAAATTCCGCAGCTGAAGTCAAATACTGTGGGACTGTGTGACACGTTCATTCTTGAGCTTTGCAACTAGAGATAATATAATACTTATCTGCAGACAGGCAGAATATTCAAGCAGTCCAAGATAAATAATATGTCAGTGAATTCTACTTCATAGGAACTGGTTGGATTATTGTCACAGTATATCTCCTGACATTGCATATTGAAGGTGGAGTGTCAGTAAAATTGTCAGTGTGAAGTGACATTACTCATTCCAGCAATGGCTTTCCCCTGTCAGGAAGGAGGTCAAGGAACTTTCTCAGTAGTCTAGAAATTCCAGACACCAATAACTTTTCAAATTCATGAAATGCTTCTGTCGAGATGTTTCATTGCAACTGACTGACAAATTACCCTACATCGATGTAAATAAGCACTGAATTGATCAGTGTTTGTCACTCAGTTGCAACCAATAGCTTTGTTGCTGTGGGTTTTTTTTTCTGCAGTGGCCATATAAAACTCCTTTAGCAAGTGAGTCATTAATAAATTTTTCAACACAATCGGAAAATATCTAAAGACAATTTGTGGCCCCTGGATGATAAAAAGTGGAATCATGTAGATACACTTGTAAGTTACATGTATATGTTGACCAGCACTTATTCATTTTACTGTGAATAGAGAATAATGTATATCTTGTGTTAATGTTTTCCTTCACAAACGGAGTATCTATTTTCCTGGATGGTTTGATATCATAGATGAGTGGATAAGTGAGGCTTGGGAGGTAAACTGCAAGCTGCGGTACAAGAGGGGCAGTACCAACATGGCACATCGTAAAACTCTCACACCAAACACAAATATACGACAATGACACATATTGACTACAACAATGCTTAGTATGTCAAGTTTGCACATCGTTGAATGGCAGCACATATTTTAATTACTCGATACACCCCCCCCCCCCCACCGACACTATTTCATGTGTATTTGGCTGCATAGCAGTGCAGTCTGGATTCACAGACTAGCAACATTCAATCACCGAAAATCATCTGTCACCAGAACACCCGTCTGTAGTGAAATAATGTTGTTCTGTTTTCAGTGGTTGAAAATACATGCTCTATTTCTGTTTGATGACTTCTATTCAGCATCTGGATTAGTGCAACATTGCGTGCTACCGTCTGCGGCAATACACATACTTCTTCGAACCAATTTGCCGTTGATGATGCTGGAATGTGCCTCTGATGAACTAAAGTAGCCATGTGACCCCCTCGTGAATCTGTGCTACGATGCACCTCATTGCATGCATTTGACATCAATCTTGCATGAAAATACGCATTTCTAATGCACGGTGTGACGTACATGTACTGTGCCAGTGTGCTGTGTGAATGTGCATCGACGAAATGACTGTGTAAACCAGTCAGATGTTTGTCGATACGGCAAATGTGGCATTAATCCAAATGTGTACGTGCGCAGTGCAGGTCATTACTCTCCAGTTGTGACATTAAACGATCATAAAAAAAAAATAAAAAAACGCAGAAAAGTAGGTAGTAGAGTGTGCTGTAAAACTCTAATTAGCCTGCAATTTGTATCTTTCTAGTCTAGGGCAGAGATGAATGTCTATACAAGTGTACATGATACTCCTATCAGTGGAAATTCCATAAGTTAAAGGGAAAATTCTCTCAGTGTTCAAGTCAACCCCGATAGGAGGATGGTACTGCACTGAGTTCTTGGTGATACATTTGTTGCAATCTTATATGTGCTCCTCAAATGGCATGCTGATGTTATGCTGAAGTCGTTGCCTCAGAATTCTGTCATGTGACCTGTAGTAAGCAACCTCACTCAATGTCCCTCTGAAATTAAATAGATGAGAATGAACTATGATTTTGGAGGGGGAAGGGGGTTACATAAATTGCTAAAATATCAACTATAAGCCCTAATATTATGACAATGTGAGAATTGTAAAATGACATTGTTACAAAATTTTTGCATTCATTTGCATATGTGGTTGCGACTAATATTGCTCATACAAATGTACCTGCTCGTACACTGCAACAAGTGAAACTAAAATCTGCAGCTTCCATTCTTTGCTCATGGCAAATTTTAATGAAATATCTAGGGTTATTTTATCTTGTCAAGGTATTGTTGTTTACAAAAGGCCACAGTAACCTTGTCGTACTTTGCTCCTCTCAGCGTGTGCCTGGTAAATATTTCCTCTCTTATAATGGATGATTTACAATGCACATATGTATGTGTTTCTGTGTTTCTGTGTATGTTTGTGTGTGTGTGTAATCGTGTACATGTGTAGTAAAATTTGAACATGTTGTCGTACTTCAAGAATAGTCAATTCAAGAAATATTCATCACCAGAAATATCGATCAGAGGAAGCAAATGGTGATTTTATCATAAATACTGTATATGCCATATTTAGCTAGTCTAGTATTTTGCAAATCGGGACTTCATTACAATCGTGCGAGTTGTTAAATTCGCGATTATGGAGCACAGCAATGAAAGAGAAATGCACACATGCAAGTCACATTCATGTTAAGGTCAGAGTTCAGATTTGTTTGTCTTTTTAATTGGCGAATAGTACCCGACTCTTGAAAATTCACAAATATAAAGACCTCGTGAAATATATACGATGTAGGGCTATTCAGTAGTGTTGAAACTACATTATAGCCTCTAAATAACAAGAGAGAATCATGTGGGAATCATGTCTTTCAGTACCGGCTTGTAACTTTACAGTTTTGGTTAGAATTCCCCGAGGCATTCTGTTGACATTTCGTGTGACAGAGGAGTTTACTGGAGCTATTGCGTGGTGTCGGAATTTATCAGATCTATCTTTTGCCAGCTGTGTCCTGGTGATATGATAGACTGGATTATCTCTTTGTGGAGATCCAATTTGATCTGAATGCCTTACAATCCGTGCTCCTCCGTGATGCACTGAATTTTTCTTGCTTTTTGGCGATGTGTCCTTAGTGTAGCACACTGTTCCTGACTGTGATCGTGCCCAGTGTCTGAACAGCTGTACAATTAGTCTCTGTGGTTCAGACATGACTGTCTGGGTATTTTTGTTTAGCTTGTTTTTCTTGGTGGTGGTTTATTTATTTATTTATTTATTTATCTTTAAAAAAAAATCTGTATGCATGGAATGTAATGCATGAATACTGTGGTAGGCTAGCCTGGTATTGTGGTCAGATATTTTTTGTAATGAATACTTCCTGCAGTTGTTCCCCACTTTAGCCCAAGACCTCGAGATTTTTTTTCTTCTTTTTTTTTTCAATGTGGCCTAGGTAGACTTGATGTATGCAAAATGCTGCTGAAGTCTTATCAGGGTGCTATATAAGCACTTGCCCGATTGTGCGGGGCAAGTGAAATTCAAATCTGGGCAAGTGTTTTTGAACAATAAGAACAAATGCTTGTCCGGATTGGGTAATTATTTCCTTATATTTTGGACTTTCTCTTCAGGCAAGTAAGATTAATGTTCAGGCAAGTGTTTTGCAGCAAATTTGAAAATCTGCTTGCCCAACCGGGCGAGTAGTAAAATAAAGTTATGGAACACCCTGCTTATGTAGGTATGTATTTAATTGTAGCATATTTTATAGTTTTTCCTGGATTGGGAAAAACATGGGGAATCCCACGCAAGCTCTGCAATTATCATGGAGAACTACGTCAGCTGGTGTTTCCTGTAAAATTTGAATTCATCATTCGAACTGTTTATTGATCAGAAAGCTGGAAGTGTTGGGAAACATCATCTGTGTCGCATTCACATCTGATGCATTCGGATCAGCAAGAGCATCTTGTGAAGGATCAAAAATACAAAGAAAAAACAAAAAACAAAACAAAACATACTTTCATGAATTAAACAAACCAGAACATAGTTCAGCTTTAAAGGGATGGTTTAGTATTGATTGAGATCAGGATTGGGCTTTTTGCTTTTTTTTTTTTTTTTTGGCGACATACCAAGAAACCACTCATGAAATAGTACAGGGCTTACCATTTTAAGAGGAATTCAACACAGTTTATGTTATCAAAATCGGTTTTAGAATGACTGAGGCATCCCAAAACGAAGTAAAACAAAGCGATCATAATAAAAGGTGGGTCCCACCTTTTATTATGATCGCTTTGTTTTCGATAGCTCAGCCATTTAAAAAAAACAACACAATTCTAATCACATAAACATTGAATTCCTCGTTGCATTACATGTTCTGTCTCATTTCATAAGAGGTTTCTCATTGTCTGACCAAAAATGTTAGAAACCCGAAGTAAGGTCTCAACCAAAACTATACCATCCCTTTAAATGTCATAGCTGTGGTTCACACAATTCATGAAGAGGGTTGCCATGTGCAAAGAAGAATTTCACATCAAACTTTGCTGGCTTGTGTTTATGTTGCACTTTGAAGAAATGTTACTCATTGCTCTTGTTCTTTTGTGTGTATGACTTTTGGTTTGAAGAACTTCTGAGAATCTTATCAATTCATAGGAAAACAAAAGCCAAGTCAAGTAGTCTTTGGAACCTAAACTCTGATTGCTTTATTAAGAGTCTAATTGTGTAATGTCAAATTGACACCGTGTAGAAACAGCATATTGCTGAATATGAGAAGGACCTCCGTCTATCATTAGGACCCCGTTTACAGTGCGAGGCTCGGCCGCGGCCGAGCCGCGGCCGAGCCCAGCCCCGCTTCAGTGTAAACGCGCAAAAGGCCAAATGCGAGGCCAAAATTGGCCTCGCATTTGGCCTCGCTCTGGAGGTGGTCTCGGCCACGGCCGAGCCGCGGCCGAGCCCGGCCTCTTCTTGGTGTAAACGCAAACTGGGCCAAATGCGCGGCCAATTGCGAGGCCAATTTTAGTCTGGCTACCAAACCCTCTGCCTGTATCTTTCGCTATTCAGGATATTAACCCCCTCAACGTGGAAAACTAGTATAGTTTAAGGTGGTTTTGTCCTGCAAAGGATTTTTTCCTTCGGCAAAGGCCTTTGCCCGAACGGCGACTTCGTCGCCACGGAATTCATTTGGCAAAGGGTCTGAAAACCAGACAATACCAAATTGCGTTTGTTTACAAGCAGAGCGCCACTACGACAAAATATTGAAAGGTTTGAATCAAAAGCGCGGCCGAGCCCAGCAGTGTAAACGGACAAAATTGCGAGGCTCGGCCGCGCAATTGAGGCCGGACTCGGCCGCGGCCGAGCCGCGGCCGAGCCCGGCCCCGCACTGTAAACGGGGTCCAAGATGCAATGTTTACACAATACCTGTGGTCCATAGGTAACCTGCACACATAGATGGCATCTGGTTGTGGGGGAAATATGCAGAATATTATCATCAGAATAATTTGAAGTGCTCTTGAGGGACATATAACTTTTTCCAAATTGCATCTAAAAACAAAATTTATGGCAGGCACAAAACCATATCGTTTGCTGGGGTGACAAGACCTTGCATCTGAAATTTTGACAAAAATGACTTTTTTTGATAAATGGTCAAATAATGGGTGAAGTGATGTCCTGACCAAATCCCAATTGTCTTACTACAAAAATGAAACCACCACGGCATGTCAAAGGAAAGGCTATCCCATTCGCTATAGTGCTTTGGCCACCTTGTTTTTTTGCTCTCCTGAACATTTGACATTTTGTAGATACGAGGTCTTGTCGCCCCAGCAACGATATGTTAGGGTCTTTGTGATAAGACTAATAATACAGAGGATCCCAGAGGCTTGCCATACTGTATTTCTGGCACGGATGCCTGGTGATCCCCTCTCAGGTATTCAGGCCATACAGTAATTATGTTTCCTTAGGGTCAATGTGAGGTAGAAACTAGATGCAACCATGTCGGCATCTCCTTGGCACAACCTGTAATGTAGTTTTGCTTCTTTATCTGTATAGAGCACATGTGAGTAGCACAACCTTGGGGGATTATATTTCTGATATATGAATGGGTAGGAGCACAATGTGGATCAGATACACAAGGCCTATAGCTCCAATTTTAGACGGACATTATATTCATGTGTTTGTCTTGAATATCACAGCATTTTACTGGTTATGAAACAAACGGAAAAACAAGAAAATTGGAAGTCTTTAACCTGGAAGTACGTAACTAACTGATGGAGTCACATGATGTATGTGGTCTATAAATGAGGAAATTTTGTAATCCCCCTTTTTATTCTCCAGGAGGACATAGCTTACACGCCTTTAACCCGCTGAGGACGAGTCCCAAGTATATTCGGGCAGGTTTCTATGGGAAATGCGTGTTGTAGCAAAATCAGCCTGTCCTCAACGGGTTGAATATGGCCCCCTGATAGCATGACCACTTTGAATAGAATGGAATTGTCACTTGAGGAACAAGAATGCTCAATTTGACATTCGTAGTGAGCAGAGATCAAAGAAATTGACTTATAAATGCTTGGCACGTAAAAATGGGTCTCTGGGCACCATAAATTACGTTGTTTTTGTGCTGCGTGATATTCTCGACGGGAGTACGTGCCAACACCCTACTTGACTTGACAGAATAAAACAACAGAAAAACCTTCTCTGGCACTCATAACAACTATATTGGTCGAAACTGGCTGTGCTTTTGGACTTATTACCATGAATCATTTTGCTGTACTGTAGTCAGAAAATGACTTGGAATTAGTGTGTGATAATGACGAAGGACAATAATAGCTTTCCTTATTTCTGTCGGGAAATCACTACCGACAGTGTATAATATCCCGTTTCATTACCGATGAGATCACAGTTGATACAATTATGGATTGTATTATAGGTTTGAAGGATTTCAGATACTTTTTAACAAAATTAACTTAAAGGTCAGATATCACTATATTGATTCCATGGCCACCATAAGTCTTCTGGTTTGAAAACAAATGAGTACTTGTTTTCTTGTAAAATCTAACAACCAGATTGGTTGCACCATTAACCTAATGTAGGTTCATGGTTGCATACTGCTGTAGAAGGTGATAATATGTAATACCTTACAATGAGTGTTGTGACAAGTTCTTGTGCATGCCACATAATGGGTCAATAAACTAGAAAAAAAAAGGGTCATGGGATGATGCTGGCCTTTAAGTCATCAGTTGTGCACATAATTTCCCCTCAATATAAAAAAAACAAAAACAAAAACAGTAAATGCTTTGGTGTATACATCCCATGGTCAGCACAGGTTGCTTGACTGATCTTTGCACAACGTGTGACAAAATTGATGTCCCCATGCTTTTTGGGGAGAAGATTTGTTGACGGTTTAAAGTGCTTTCCGGAAAATGTCAAATGTGTGTGGAGCCCAGATACTTTCCTGCTTTCACAGTGATGTCCCCAGTGGAGAGGATGCTTTATATCATGGATATATTGTTTGATTGATATGTATGAGAAATGATATCAACATCACACAATCTATTGTCTCTTCATGTATGTGGTCAGTTTTGGTGTTATACATTTAGAATAAAAAAATGATCTTGGCAGTTTTGGGTCCATGTATGCTGAGAGAAATAAGAATTTTGTTGGAAAGATATATTATTCTGATATGATTTTATAATAATATCTTATTGTTATATATATTAGAAATATATTATTCAATGTTTCCCATTGCTGAGACTTTGTTTGTGCTGGGAAACTGACAGATGTCTGGGAACTGATTTGCAATGAATTAGAGGTTACCTAATCCTTTTAAGTTCTGTTGTGTCTTCACGTCCTTCCTGCTGTACTAAGGCACACTGTTATTCCTGAGTGGGCTGGCTTCAGTTCAAGTTTGAAGGAATTATCGGAATGCTAACGCGAATGCGTGGAAAGTTACAGTTAAGTGCCTTGGCACTTCAGAGGGATAACTCACTCCCACCCATATGTAAATAATGCTTGTATAGTTAGAAGTGAGCTTGAAACATACTGAATGCAGAATTGAACAGGCAAAAATCCCTTGATACTTCTGTTGGTTTTTTTTTTTTATCAATGTAAAAAAAAAAAAAAAGTCAGCACAGACCCTAACAAAATACATTTTATATTTCTATACTTAATGAGCAGACAGATTCCTCTGAAAGGCTTTTTTTTTTTTATGAAAGCAAAACTGTGTGGAAGGGGAATTTTTCCATACTAATATGCTGTTTATGCAATGCCTATTGACACCATGTGTACATGTATTTCAAACTGTTACATGAAATTGTTCACATACATGTAACTGGACAGTGAGTGCTGATGCGTATTATGCATACTTGGTATAGTGTTAGTATTGGCCTGTGTATGAGATGGTGTTGTGAATATGCTGCGGGAGTGTGTACAGAGCGTGCACTACTGTTTGCAGTGTGCCAAATAATGGGATGAGTGGTCATCTATTAAACTAGCTGCTCGCTCTTTTGGGGGACTTTCCCCTGAATCTATATTTGGATACGCTGCCTCCATTCAGATCATGGTGACAGGCAGGGGGGAGATTAAACAGGCATTAAGCATTGATATAGAACTGAAAACTGGAATGTGTGGTGCGTACGTGTGCATTTGTGTGCTTGTGTTCCTGTGTGATTGGATGAGTGGTCATGTTTACTAGCCAGAGTTTGTGGGGACTTCCCCTGAATCTATATTTGGATGCTCTACCTCCGTCAGGTCACAGTGGCAGCGAGCGAGAGAAGATTAACAAGCACTATAGCATTATAGAACTGAGCATGTGTGTGTTTTGCATACATGTGTGTTTGCTGTATGTTTCTGTGTAATGAGATGAGTAGTCATCTAAACCAGCCAGCTTTTGTAGGGACTTTCCCTGAATCTATATTTGGATACTCTGCCGCCATCAAATCACAGTGGTAAGGAATGAAAGATTAACAGGTACATGTATTGGCATTATAGAACTGAGTATATGTGTTGTGCATACATTTGTGCTTGATTTATGTTTCTGTGTAATGAGGTAAGTGGTCATGTAAACCAGCCAGCTTTTGTATGGACTTTTCCTAAATCCATATTTGGATACTCTGCCGCCATCAAATCTCAGTGGTAAGGAATGAAAGATTAACAGGTACATGTATTGGCATTATAGAACTGAGTATATGTGTTGTGCATACATTTGTGCTTGCTTTATGTTTCTGTGTAATGAGATAAGTGGTCATCTAAACCAGCCAGCTTTTGTATGGACTTTTCCTAAATCCATATTTGGATACTCTGCCGCCATCAAATTGGATCACATTTTAAAGGAATGGATCATTAACAGGTACAGTGTATTGGCATTATAGAACTGAGTATTGTGTTGTGCATACATTTGTGCTTGCTCTATGTTTCTGTGTAGTGAGATAAAGTGGTCATCTAAACCAGCCAGCTTTTGTAGGGACTTTCCCTGAATCTATATTTGGATACTCTGCTGCCATCAGATCACAGTGGTAAGGAATGAAAGATTAACAGGTATTGGCATTCTAGAAGTGTGTGTGTGTGTGTGTGTGTGTGTGTGTGCATGTGTTTGTTTCTTTGCAATGGGATGAATGGTCATCTAATCTAGCAAGCTTTTATGGGGACTTCCAGAATCTATAGGCCCGTTCACACACAAGGGAAAAAGTGCGATTTAAAAATCGATTTTCTTATCGCGATCAAAATTTCGAAATTTTTTCCAGTATGGACAGAAAAATCTCACTAATTACCGCGATCCAACTCGCACTATTAGTGCGATTTTTCAGAATAATCGCGATTATTTTGCCAAGCGTCGTGTGTGTGAGCGTGATCGAGATTCGGAAATCGGTATTTTTAATCCCATCGTTCGTAGTGCGTGCGAAACTCTATTGGGACTGCGGGGTCAGTCTTCGGTCATGCAAGTTTCGCGCATGCGCAATTTGGCCACTGACCGTTCTTTCCTTGCTGCAAAGTGCGATTTTTCCCTGTGTATGAACGGTCGGAAAGAAAAATCGAAATTTGGATCGCGATTGAAATTTCGATTTTCGTTGTTTGTGAACGGGCCTTATATTTGGATACTCTGCCTCCATCAGATCGCAGTGACAGAGAGAGTAAATTTAATGTTATCAACCAAGATATTGTGCGAGGGCATGTGTGTCTGCTAGTACGAGGAATGGAACCAAATGTGATACTACAAAGGAAGCTGGAATTACAACTGTATATCATCTCAAAACCACTTTTATATACAAACACACAAGGTATGAAAAACTACTTGCTTTATATGTAGAGAGATGTATTGCTCACCTGAGCCAAAGGCTCAAGTGAGCTATTGCGATCGCTCTTCGTCCGGCGTCCGTCATGCGTCGTGCGTCGTACGTAAACTTTTTACATTTTCATCTTCTTCTTGAGATCCCCATGACCGATTTTCACCAAACTTGGCAGGTAGCATCCCTAGAGGGATAGGATCTCAATTTGTTCAAATGGGCACCATGGCCCACCTGGGGGGCCCCAGAGGGGCCCCAAACCCCCTTAAATTAAGGAATCTTTAAAAATCTTCTCCTCTAGAACCAGAAGTGGTAGGGCTTAGTTAATACTATGAGTTAGTACATTGATGACTGTAGTTTCAAGTTTGTTCATGGGGGAATCATGGGTGCCCCCCTTGGGACCCGGGGGGGGGGGGGGAGGGGGGGTGGGGTGGGGAGGGGTCCTTATGGGGCCTAAATTGTACATTTTCATCTTCACTTTGAGATCCCCATGTCTGATTTTCACCAAACTTGGTAGCTAGCATCCTGAGGGGGATAGGATCTCAATTTGTTCAAATGGGGCACCATGGCCCACCTGGGGGGCCCCAGGGGGCCCCAAAACCCCTAAAATTAAGGAATCTTTAAAAATCTTCTCTAGAACCAGAAGTGATAGGGCTAAGATGAAACTATGAGTTAGTACATTGATGACTGTAGTTTCAAGTTTGTTCATGGGATTGGCGGAATCAGGGGTGCCCCCCCCCCCCCCCCCCCCCCCCCGGGACCCAGGAGAGGGGATGGGGATGGGTCCTAATTAAGGCCAAAAAAAAAAAAATTGTTGCATTGGCGTAACCCGCCCGACCCTAAAAATTCCGCCGACCCCATGTTTTTTTATTATTTTTTTTGCTATCGATATCAAATATCTTGTTGATTGCGATCGCGATCGCACAAACCCGGAAGTGGAAACGGCTCTGGGGATATCGGATGTACGAGGGAGAGATCTAGCATTCAGACTGCGATGTATTGTGCACAGTTTTGCCATAGGTTTCTTGTGTGGAGAACTTACACGAATCTGTATATGTGGGACTGTAATAGAGATCGCCGTGTGCGATGAAAAGATCGTACATATGGGTCAATTTGCATCTATCTTATCTAAGTCAAAATAGTAAAATATGAAGTGAAAACATTCAGGATAGGGATTTCAACATCTTTAAATTCTGTGAAGGGGTATAATTCCAGTAATATCGGCCTCATAAATGATTTGTAGAATAGATGAACACAGCACATTCGGTTCAGCAGTTGTAACTGTTTACTGAGCTGAGCACGAGTTTTACACGTAAAATGCAGGTAGCAAAAAAAAAAAAAAAAAAAAAAAAAAAAAATCCGCCCGACCGACCCTATTTGAAAATCTCATGTTACGCCAATGCAACAATTTTTTTTTTTTGGCCTAATGGGGCCTGAATTTTACATGTCCATCTTCTTTTTGAAAACCTCATGATGAATTTTGACCAAACTTAGCAGGTAGCATCCCTAGGGGGAAAGAATCTCAATTCCTTCAAATGGGCACCATGTTCCTCTTGGGGGGCCCCTAGGGGGCCCACCTCCCCCCCCTCCCCCACATTAAGGAATATTTAAAATCTACTACTCTACGTGTAGAACCAGAAATGATAAAGCAAAGGTAATACCATGAGTTTGTACACTGATGACTTTAGTTCCAAGTTTGTTCATTGCAGATCCAGGGCTGCCTGTCCCCCCCCCCCCCCCCCCCACCCTGGAGTTGGGGGGGGGGGATCCGTATATGCAGACCTAAGTTTCCAATGTTCTCTGGAAAGAGTGTGCAAGAATGCATGAAAGGTGAAATTGCGATACTCAGGTGAGCGCGTGACCCCCGGGTCTCTTGTTGTTTCAAGATTTTGATACTTGACCAGTAGTACTTGCTACTCAGTCATGGTAGTGTGGAATTACCAGAAATGAACATAAGCAAGTAAGCAAGCAAGCAAACAAACAAACAGACAGACAAGCAAACAAAGCAATTACTGTAATACAAAAGTGTACAGAAAAATATGCAGATATTATCACTTATCCAGCAGATTTGACCATAAGGAAAACTAGGCCAGAATTTGTTTTTTTCCCACTTGTTTTTCCACAGCAATATATCATTTAATGATATATAATATGTGAAGGGAAAGCAGAATTTTGAAATATCTTCTGCCTTTAATTTTTTCTCCCTCTGGTGATTTACAGAATAGCACACAACTAAGGCATTAAAGAAAAAAATAATCTCTCCATCATTTGTATTACATGTTTTGATCTGCATTTTGTAGCTGTGGATATTGTTATTGGAAAACACCTTTTACAGGACTTGCTGATGATGTATGATGGGTCAGAGAAAAAGTGTGACTCTGACATGCATTTATTTAGGCCTCTATCTGGGTCATTTACCAGCAGTTCTACCTTCTAGTTTTCTCCATCCCCTCCTACCCCCCCCCCCCCACACTGATCTGTGCGTTATTTATAGCCAGACAGATGTGGGGAAATTCTTCCTGGATGGGGGAGAAATATAGAGACCATTTACCATTGTTAGTTTCAGGCTGTGAGGAAATGGCTGACAAATATTGTATGTGAAGAAAACCAAGTTCACGATAAATGCTGGTAGGTGATAATATATGCAGGTAAGGTGTAGTTCTGTGCCAGTGATTTGCGCCAGGCGTACGAGTGTGTGCTTATGTTCGTGAAGGGATGCATGCAAAGTGAAATGTTCTTTGTCCTTCGGCACATCCACCATCAAGATATCATTTAATGGAGTTATTTTTAGATGGCTTTCCATGATGTAACCACTCATCCTCATTCTAGTTTCTTGGTGGACAATTAACATCATGTGGTGGCATGGAAAGTGTTCAAAGCGATAATGGTGAATTTACTGTATGTAAGGGTGGGGGGTCAAGGAGAGAAATGTTAAATGTATTTGTGGTGGGGGGGGGGGGGGCATCAGGAATTCAAATAAGCACTGCTCCACTGAGCCCCAAATTTGGTTGAAAATGATGACAAGTCCATGAGCTCCTAGCTGTTACATGAAGCCACAACTTTGTACTGCGTGTGATTAATTGCAGATATTGCATTACTGTAGATTGGCAGCTGCATTCAGCATGCTCAGCACCGTGTGAAGTTTAATGTCCCCCTGCTTACACCCGAGTGATCATCCAATTGCAGGATTGAGCAGGGATGGCTTTTGTCTAAAAGTGTGACAGTGTTCGTTGACAGGAGGCATTGAATGCCTTGTACCACAGCCTGACAAACCCCAGTGGAACTCATTCACACGTGATTCAGTTTGAATTTCATGTGACGCGCCCCTGGAGAGATAGTACAGGCACTTTTTTACTTCACAGGGTGAACCCTGCGGGCACCCGTTCACACTCGCCCATTAATCGCCGTCACACTGACTAATACATCTCTGTCTGGAAAATTCTACACTGTGTGTGTATGATACAATGTACATGACTAACTGTAGTGACATAAGACTGTAAATGTATCTGTCCTATACTCACATGTGACAGGGTAACCTTTCCCCATCCACTTCCCATGTTCATCCGGGCAGCGGAACTGATGTTGCATGCCACTGCATGTTGGTCGATGGAAGCTTTTCTGTTGAAATATATCTACTAAAGAAATGAGAGAACAAACAGACTTGATCATGATACCAAAGATTTCACTCACCTTTGATATAAATGGTGAAAGTCCTCATCTCATTTTTTCCCCTTTTTCTCGGTAGCACCAAATAATATGATAGTCCTGGGGGATTTTAGATTTGAATCCATGCTTAAAGTGACTATTTAGGTATTAGAATACTATTGTGCCCTATGTGAAAAAAAAATGCCTAACATCAACTAATTTCAGGTAGATTTGCATTGTGGTAAAAATTGTTATTCAATGAAAGAGTTTACTGTATTTCAGTCAGTGATCAGAGCTCATTCATTTTCATTGTTTTTTTTTTTTTAATGTGCTAAAAATTCTGTATGGTATTTTCTTTTATAGCTTTTATTGTTCTGTAAATTTCATTAAATATCAAATGTTACGTGGCTGAAAATAGTGCAGAGTTCTCCATTTTCTGCGTATGGTGCCATGGCATATCAAAGATCAGCATTACTATGGAGGAATAGGGAACTTCGTAAATATTTGTTAGAGAATAAGACAAGGAATTTATAAGATGTGATGGCCATGTAGCAGTATCATTTTTCCAAAATATTTGATTGTTCTTGTTTACCTAGGCTTTTAGAGTTCGTAAGATACGTGTGAACACTCAGTGACAGCAATATTCTTTGACATACAAACTTGTTATATATTGCATATTACTCCAGATGATGTGTGCATTGCCGGTTTTTGGGTGTAGAGATGCTGTGTTCACACCGAGTGTGCTATCATGGTATAGTGCAGCTGCCCATGGTACACATATGACCTTCCATTGACTTCGTTCAACATTGTGCGGAATCCCGACCAGTTGGATTCTTGAGGGCCAGACGATGAGGTTGTGTCTCACATATGACAGAGCTGAAGTCTTCATGTGTATATTCATAGGGGCTAGTAGAAACCATTCTGATATTCTGAAAGAACAGTGCTCGTGTACGATCACTGTTACTTGAAAGAGAGTAAAGTAGCATGCATCTCACTATAAAGTAAAATTCAAACATTGAGTACCTTGAGGCTAAGTATTTTTTATTTTCTGTTCAAGGAGGAAGGAAAAACAAAACAAATTCAATTTCCACACAAGATATGAATTTGTGTACCTTTAAAATGAGTTGTAATATTATTGATGTAATCAGTAATAGTGCTACATGCTCCTAATCGTTATGGATTGTAGGATATGATTGGGAAATAATTGACAAGATGATACACATCTGAATGAAGCATAGGCCTACATCATTTAATTCATTGTCTATTATGTAGATAGTTTATTAAAATAGATCACTCTATCACACAAAATGATTATTGAAATCGCACACTAATTCAGATATCTGATTCATGAAATATACACAAAAGCACATACTGTATATACACATCCAAACACACATACACCCCATACCCTAAAACCCCCATGCTAGTAAAATAGTTCAACTTCAAGTGTAGGTGTCTACTGATTTGCTTGATGTTCAGACATAACAGAATTGGCTGCTGTCTTTTAGAAGACACATGCAGGATTATGCCAAACTATGACCTCGAGAGAAAACCAATGCGAAGTGCAAAGGAAAGAGAGATCATGCAGAGTTTTGTTTGCTGTACAGAATGCCTGAGACTGGTCATTGATATGTGGCTAAATTTCCAAATTGATCTGCTTTTATAAACTGCATATTTCCAAAAGAAGTGCTACGTTATTTGGCAGCGTAGTTTTGTTGCATTTTCCTATTGCTGTCCATAAGGAAGTTTGATTGAGAATGAAATTGAATGTGAACAACTAGATCATAAGCGGAGGTGGCATCTGTTCTTTCCCTGTTAATGCTTGTAAAATGGCATAAATCACAGCCATTCTGACTGATCGCTTATTCACCGTGAGACCGTTGCCTTGGAGCTTTGGGGCGTTTTAATATCACCAGAGGGGGGTGTTAAAGGCACAGGTGCCTAATGGCTGCGCCTTCCAGCTCGCATGGCTTCCTATCCACCAGGAGTGCAGGTGTCTATGGAGAGGAGCACAGGATATGACCTCGTCACATGCCGTAGTCCCCGCCAGAGGGGGTATCAAACTTCAAATTGATTGATTTTCGGGAACAATGGAGGAAAGCTACTTAATCTGGGGTTTTCTGTCTATGTTATGACCTTGGCAGACGTATTTGAAAGGATTGGGGGGGGGGGGGGTGGCTTTTTTCTTTTAAATTTTTCATAAATATTATTTTTTTGGGGGGGGGGGGAGGGGAAGGCTGGCTGTCAAAGAAAATGCGCACTTATGTGATGTGGTTTTGAATACAATTATCAGGACTTGACTGCTGATGGTAACTCCCTCTTTATGTGGAAAACAAGGAAGAGCACTTTGTAGAACAAAGAAGTTCCCGTTCATTGCCAGGAAAGAAAAGATGTTGGCCTTGTACAGAGCTGAAGCATGCTTATTGTCTAGCTCATGTAGTATTTCATGAAGTACAGTGTATGTCCTTTTGAAACAAACAGGGTTATATTGAAATTCTCACTGCAACAAAGTAAAAATGTAGGTCTCAAAATTATCATCTGTTTATCTTTATGTACTTTACTCTTGGTTATAGCGAAATTTCATTATAACAAAATAAAACTGCAGTCCTGAGAACTTCCTTGTTACAGGATTCCCCTGTATTTATAGCTCAGGGCACTTGGGGGCATTCATCACCAAGTGAACGATGCAAACCTGACATTGTAGAGGGTTTCACCAAAGGTTCGGCAACAACGTCAAAAGCTTACCTCACCAAGTAAAGGACGTAGGACCAACTTTTTATTATCAAGAACATTGAGGCCTAAGGAGGGAGAAGTTTAAACATATTCATTACTAGGGTTGAAAAAGTAGGCCTTTCTGATGATTTCTGTAACAGAATTCATTTTAAGGAAATTCCTGTATACTATGTAGCAAGCGAACCATTAGTAGAGCACTTATGTAGAAAATCAGCCTTCTGTTGATACGTGGATTGATTTCAGGTTTATTGGCAAAGCCATTGCACCTGTGATTATTATGCGTGTTGATAGCACACTCCAGTAAGAAGGGGGGGGGGGGTGGGAGAAAAAAAGACTATATCAGCTTGTGCCAGAAACGTTGTCCTTTTTTAATGTTTCCTTCAAAGTGGCTGCAATTTTGACAATCAAATAACTGCCCTTGTCCTTATCTCCCAAAAACAGATAGGAAGGTGTGACACAAACTAGTTTAGTATAGGAGGATATCGATGTCCCCCTTAAACCTGGGTTCCCAACTGGATGAAAGCCAGGTGAACAGACCGACGATGTTGGTGTATCTAGACTCCTGCAGTTCTCACCTTCAAACCTGATGCACTTGTACACAAAAGTGTGCATTAAAGCACCTCAGTAGTCTGTGAAACTGAATAAACAACAATATAAAATCAAGGGAAAAAAAAAACCCACCTGTTTACATGTTTTTACTTTTTTCTCCCCCAGGTGTTCAAATCTGTTGAAACATTAGTCTGTCTATTTCATTGAATACATTTTTGTCAGAATAAATTTAAGTGTGCAATTGACAGAGCACTGAAAAGCAAGGTGCACTGTTATTGTGTAATGCCTATATTGTAGACATGTGTCACTATTGATTAATGTGTAATTCGTTAAGTTTGTGCATATTTGTGCCAAGTTCATGGCTGGCTGCTTGTGGCATGTCGTCGCACTGTGGATTATATGCTACATGATAGTGTTCCCCATTGTTTATTGTGTTCTCTACTCTGTCTCTCTCTCATTTGGGCAAGTTTATATGAAGAATGTTTTTTTTCTTCTTCTTCTTCTTCTTCTTCTTCTTCTTCTTCTCCTTCTCAAAGTCTGTTCTTTGCTTAATCCCTTAGCCTTTCACAAGAGTCTAAACCTCTTTGCACTGGATTTCAATTGTGTTTATTTTTATTTGTTTATTTATTTATTTATTCATTTATCTGTTTATTCATCTGTTTTCTTTGGGGGAGGGCTCAGGAATAGTTCAAGGGAGATAACGCCATTTCAACGCTGGTATCCGATGCAGTATCAGAATTTTGGCCATTTCTGTTACTTTTCAGCAAATGACTGTGCACAGAGAACACGTTGGGTATGAGCGCTCCTTGACCTGATTCAGACACGCTAATAAAGAGTCTTTGGTTAGGCTTTGATTACATCCAATTTGCACACACGGAATGCCGAAGAAGTCAAATTAAACACAGTGCAGCAAATGGAATGCAGGACCCATGAATTGTGACAATTCACGGACTTCAAGTTGGGGTTGTTAAACAAAGATGTCATTAATAACAAACTTTTTTTTTTAAAGGTATAAACCAATCATACTGGTACAGCATTCCAACTTTTTGGAGGTATAAGATAATCATAACAGCACCACATTCAAAACTTTGTGTAAATTGAGCTGTAATGGCTCGAAAGTTGTTTGATAAAGCAGTGATTTAAAACAATCTGCATAAACGTAAACAAAGCCTACACAGGGATGGCACACCCGTGGATAAAATTGAGTGTGCTGTCTGAACCAGAGACCCCCCGCAGAGACCTTTGAACTCTGACCCCACAAAATAAAAGGAATGAAATCTCGGCAGAAAACATGAAATGATCTTAAAATGAGATCATTCCCAGTGAGAAAGTTTGATGTGTGTGTGTGTGTGTGTGGTGGGGGGTGGGGGGATAGATACTGTGAGTACTGTAAAACCATAGACATTTATGGCATAAAACTTTTGTGACTTGGAACTGACAGCTTTTTTGGCGGCATGAAAGTTTGGTAAATTGCCTTTGACATTCACTGCGTCGTGTAGACAAAAACTTTCATGTGCATTTCACCTTCGGGAATCTGGGCTCCTCGTGGAATTTGCCAAAGTTTCTTGCATGCAAAACTTTCTGGTTTTACAGTATAAGCTCAGCATGTATGTAATTTTGTCTTCTGAAGCTGTTTTCCTCCTACTAGAGTGTTCCTTTTGATTTCTGAGAATGGCAGAGGGGCTCACTAGTAAAAAAAGACTGTCAGTGCATCACACTCAGATGTATTATTCATTGTGACTACAAATTTGGGTGCCTGAGTCATATCGGGGTGACACAGTTGTCCTCGAAAGGCCTATCATGACCTACCTGCCAGGCTTGGCTGGGGATGGATCACTCATACGGTCTTGTCAGGGCAGGATGTTTGTAGTAGTGAGCAGTAAGTAGTGTTTTCAGCTGGAAATGGAGCCAATTCTGTGAATTGTAAGAAGTGTGGAAACTATCTCAATTCAAAGAGAAAGATGCATTTTGTGGGGGTTAAAACTTCTAAGCTAAAAGCTCTGTCGTGAGCTGTTGTATCTGGAAGGATGTTCTTGGTGCACTTGGAAATGATGGTACAGGCTGGTTGATCTCAAGATATCTGTTGGAGCATTCTGAGACACTTCAGGGTGAGTATACATTCAGGGACAATGGGGGTACAGAGGAAAAGCTCAGAGTATCATTCAGCAAATCATTTTGTATGGATGTCAGTGCACTTTTTCCTGGCTCGATATCACTCCTTCCTGATACCCTGGGATCCCCATCCAGGGTACAGTTGTATTGAATTCTCCTCCCGTCCCCTGTTGGGAATCTACCTCAGAGGGGGGTGGGACTGAGAGTCAGTTCTGAGTTCCAGCGGGTGAGTTCAGGGGGCTCATCATATTTGGGTGTCGGTTCCTGTGTGGCACTCCAGCGGAACGGTGAGTGGACGGCGCACTTAAAGAGTCGGGGATGACGTGCTTCCCCCGTCGTCTTCGGTGGCTCCAGGACGCGCTCGGCTTCCTGTAACTCACACGAGAATGACAGACTCCTCATCACGTTGTGAGTCATGGGAGGATGGAGAGGAAAGGGTGCTGGTCGGGGGATTATCCCCATAACTGCGAACACTTCTGTGTTGCCTGCATGCTGTGAAGATAGAATGTGTCAGGGTTGAGGGCAGGGCAGAGTTGAACTTGGGACGCAGAATACCAGTGATCTGTTTCCATGCAAACATAAGTGTTGTGATACCAATTAATGAGCCATCCTCAAATGGGGTGAAGATGTATTACCACAAGTTCGTCTTGAATTCTTTAGTTGTAGCAGCCCTTTTTCACCTCTCCAGAAAATCAATTATTGTCACATCAATCACATTACCTTGAAAGTATCTAACTGTTCTGACTGTGAAAGTAGAAGAGTGTCTTGAATAGAGATAGAATCAATGTATACGGTATACAGTAGGCCGTATATTTTGCAAGGTTTTTATTTTCGTGAATTTTGCGAGTCAGCTGCTGTTTGCGAAATTAAAAACACGCAAAGATATTGACTCTAATGCCGATATGAATGTGACGTACACATATACATTTCTCTGTTCAGTACAGGAATCCATGATCACGAATATAACCACTCGCAAAATTGTCGGGAAGTCCTGATTCGTGAAAATTTAGACTCGCGAAATATATGGCGTATACAGTACTTCAGCTTACCAGGGGATTGTACAGCAGGTCGCATAGTACATGTACGTAATCATTTGTTAAATGGTTGTAGAGCATTATTGAAGTGAGTGTGTTCTGTCTTGTTTTGTTTTTGATTCAGGAAAATAACTTGTAGTCACTGGAAAACATTGTAGGCATTTAAAGACGAAAAGAGAACCCAAACAGATTGAATGTCAAGGAAATATCACAAATCTCATTGCGAGCTTTTAGTGTGAATGGTGTCATGAAATACCCAGTGCACTGTCATATATATATATCATGTGACCTTGAAACAAATTTCCAGTCTCCTCCCTGTTGGAGATATGTGTATGCACAGAGCTCACCTCAGAGAATGATACTTTCAGGTTAGAAATACCACGCTATTTTGTGAATGGTATCTATTACCATGTTATATCACCAATGAAAACAGTGATAACAAATTACCATGGCATGGTATTTAATACCATCATAATTCCAATGTGAATGCACCTTATAGCAGGTTTGAGATTTTAGGGGATCTGCATGAGTGGGTAGGTTCTAGTGTAACCTAGCTTCATGCCGCTGCAGCTCACTAAATTTTCCAAGAGCCTCATTCCCTTTTTGGCACTAACCCAACTTACAGGTTGCCAGTTCAGGTGGATATAGACTTTCTGACCCCAGGAGTCAGCCAGAGTCCATCCCGTTGCTTTTGAATACTTAGGGGGCAAGAACAATCCGGTTTGTGGCAAAATGCTGTGTCAGCCTGGATAGAGGCTAATCAGACCAAGTGTTCTTGGAAAGGAGAGATTCCTGTGCCAGTATAGAGTACCGAAGTATGATGTCAGAGCCATTCATTGCCATGGAAACTGGTTCTAAACAATCTCACCCGGCCTGAGTGTTTATCCACACACCTGGTTCCAATCCAAGCTAAAAACAAAAGGCTGTGACTTTGTCACATAGGTACTCTTCAAAACAAGCCATTTTTAATTTTTTTTTTAATTGTTATATAAGATTTACTGTTCATTTCCATATTGAAAGAATTTACACCAGAAATACAAAATTAATGTGGATAGAGTGAATGCAGAAATATTAGCAGAACACACATAGTGAAGTTTAAGGAAAAGGGAACAATCCATGCAAAAAGTTATGAGTGTTGAAAAGTTTGGTTAGATGTAAATGCTGTCAGTTGCTAGATTAGAATTAAGGCGACAGCGCAATCTATGATGTCACAGTATTGGAAAGATATACATATAATCCAAAGGAAATCCAATATATTGTTCATTATGCTAGTGTAATGAAAGAGCATTTGCTCATCTTCACCTTCAGAAGGCAAGTGGAATGATATTATTCTGTCAGTAGGAAGCCAAGGGAATGTGTTGGTACTTTTCATCTTTTCATATTAAGTGAAATCCAATTTTCCTCAAATTTATTCATGATGTTTTTGCATTCACCGAGTCCACATATTTTTATGTCGAGAGTGAATTCCTCTTTAAAGCATGGGGGTGGGGAAGCAGAGTATTAAGTTCTGCAAAATTTCATTATGTTTGAGGTGAACTTTCATGGCAATCCATTTTGTTGACCTTGTCATAGACTTTGTTGGCATGTTTGCAGCATAAAATCAATGTGCCCTGCACCATATGTTAACATGGATTACCTTTTCATTGTAAATACACTGTACTTTTACCGACTAACACTGTAATTCCACACATTCCATATTTTATGACTGTTTGGGTTGATACGAGTCCATAGCCGAAGTCATAAAAATATATACAAAATGAAGTATTTAATATTTGAAAGCTCTATATCTTCATGGTGGGGTCGGTCAAATTGAAATTGCAGTATTAATGTGACCGAAAATGATAACTAGAACTCTTTTCTTTTTTTTCACATTCATGGCAGTGTTCATGATTTATGAAATTTTCACAATGAAATGTTTAGATATGACATCAGAATATATTTCATGAATACCACAATCTCAATGCGCGCATACACACACACACACACACACACACACAAAGGCCACGTGTGATTGCAGAATCAACTATGTTGCTGAATTGTGAAGAAAGAAAAAAATTGATATGGAACAGATCATAAAATCTATATTTAGTCATGCAACTGTTTGTGCCTAATTCCCCCCCCCACAAAAATATAAGAAAAGGAATACACATTTATTCATAATCCTCACAATCACAGTGTCAAAGAGGGAAAAACAAGAAACAAAACAGATCTTATATGTCACTGTATTATGTGTCTGTATTTTTCTGATATATGTCAAATTATGTAGTTTGTTACAAGTTGACTTTAAAGGGGAAGTTTCCCCAAACATATGATACAGATTCAGTGAATGTCAAAATATAAGTACTACAACTGGTGATGAGTTTTGGGGAAATCAACAATATGCTCAAAAGTGTTGAACATTTAAAAGATGTAGTCGATTCGATGTTCTGTGATGTCATAATAGTGGAATTATACACGAACGTAACACTTCAGGAATTTCACAAATATGCGATTATACTGAAAACACATTCTACTGATGTACCATGGTAATTTATTTTTCATACCGTCTGGAAGAGCTGGGTTAAGTGCTTGTTTGATGTCCTAGAAAAATGATATTTTATGATCCAGAAGTCTGTTTGGGAAAGCTGCTTCTTTAATTGAAGAACAGAGCATGTGTAATAGCATGGTTGGAAACTTGAGGGCCAGGAGTTTTATTTGTTGGGGATATCTTACTGTCTTGTGCTTAAAATAGCATGCACTATCTTGTGGGATTCAGAGTACATAACTGATTAGGGCCAAGCTGGCGAATACAATAAGATCTCTCCATTGTACAAACAAAAGTAATGATAAAATGAACGGGTCAAGGTATCTTATAAATATTATTGTTGTTATTATTATTCTTACTGTTATTTTCATTCTTGTTTTATTCTGCTACCTATAATAATGATAATGATAATAATGAAACAATGATGATAATAATTACTATTATTGTTATTATTATTGTTATTATTGTTATTATTATTATTATCATCATCATCATCATTATGAATATCAGTGTAATAGATATTTTTACTATAGTCATTATCATAATAATGTTTATTGCAATATCAATTGTCATCTTTGCTGTCATAAATACTAATCATATTATCTTTAGTATTAGCATTAGTTTTAGTCTTAGTCTGTTTTGGTTGGGGGGGGGGGGGGGGGGAGTTACTTGTATTCAATAAGAACCCTGACTAGCTCGAGTAACTGATACTCAAGCTGTCATCATGAGTTGTTTCTCAACTTGTACTTTGACAAGTTTATATGAAATATTTTTCCATATTTTGTAGTATGAACAAGTGAACAATTGATGTGTGCTGTGTTTGTTAACACGCAATAGAGCACATGCCGGAAAAAGGCAGGCACTAAACAAGGGCAGATGTCTTTCCTCTATTACTGTGCGTGTCTCTTTTGTTTTTCTTTCTTTCTTTTTGGATGCTGCGATGATCTGTCAATCTTTCAGCCTGGCAATCGCAAACTGCCAGTTGCGAGCGTGCCAGTTCAAGTCCATTCCGGATCGCGAGAACATATCATCGTAAGACTAGTCGCGAGTCTTGGCAGTGATTCACATGGATGAATCAGCCCTGTCATCTTTTTTTTATTTTTTTTTATTTGAGATCCAGGAACAAGTGATGAGCAGATGTCACAGAAGGACAACACAGGAAGACGATCCCATTGCACTCTTTATGTAACCCTTCTCCTCCCTTTTGCTTGTCCCTTCCTTCTCAGCCCCCCCCCCCCCCCCCCGTCCTCATCATTCCCCCACCCCCATCATCACATCAAGAATGGTTGCATCATTGTAGGCAGTATTCTTTTACATGATTTGATGTGCACATGATTTTAATTTGCACACAGGGGGTGCAAGTGTGTTGTTAAAATGCTCCATAAGAAAGCACATATTTGATTTAGTGATTAGAAGACTTTGCTGTGATCAGATCATTTCAGATTTTTCAAATAAATCTGATCAGTGGTCAAATGGAAATCATATTCTGCCTTTCCAGCTTTTTGAACCAAGATAAAAACACTTTTACCAAAGGCTATTGTATAAAGTAACCCATGCAACATATACTTGACCCATTAAATGTATATCTTGTAGGTAATGATAAAAAAAAAGAGATAAAAAAAAAAGAATAACTGATATTTGCTCTTACCATAGATGACATGCGACCTACCCCAGCTGTCTTCCACCCCCCAAAAAGCAACTCTGAATAAATATGATAATACTAAAAATGGGGTTATCATAACAGTTTTTAGACGTCTCTGTTTCTATCCTCTATTATACTTCCTACATCTTCAGTTTCATTTGCTGAGACTTTCACCATTGAAGGTATCTATTTGTGCCATCAGGGAACATTAGGGAACTGATATTGTCTAAGTGAGCACTATTGACCTTGGTGTATGGCTAATAAGTTTTCCTCCTCCACTTGACCTAGGTTTTTAAACCCACCAATAAGTCGGTTCAAGGTCAGTACAGTCACTGGAGTTCAAAAAGTGTTACCTGCCCTTCTGATCAGCTTTCAGTCCTTTCCAAGATTGATGAAGTATGGATAATGACTGTAACTGTGAGAATGGAACAAAGATGCTTGATCTAGACGTGAACTGGATGTAAGACTTGACCGTACATCTGTTTCCTCTTACGAAGACATACATGTTTGGAATGGTAAAGTTTTTATAATGACCCTAACAATGTTAGGGCCCTATGAATGAGAAAGGGGTTGGGGTAAAGGGTTTCCATATCTGGGAAGAGCTCATTTTAACTCAAATTGTTATTATTATTTTTTTTCAATTTCGATTTCAATTTCAGTTTCAACGTATCACAGCATGAATGAAATGCTATCACAATGGAACAGTGAATTTCTAATTCTACAGCCTGCAGTATCATTTACAAATGGCTTGAAGTGGCCCAAATTGTAACTTCTGTTGGATACCTGTTGAGGACGAGTCCCGAGTATACTTAGGCAGGTGTCTATGGGAAATGCATGTTGTAGCAAAATCAGCCAATCCTCAATGGGTTAAGTTTGATGAGGAATTATCTGACAGTTATATCAATGTTTAAGCCAAAATTTGTAGGCAACCAATAATGTCTGTAAAGGAGATGAACTGCCTCTTTCTTGGGCATTTGTTGAATAAGAAAAAAAGTCTTAAAATTGATGTAACAAATTTGAAAACATAAGATATACTTCTCTGAAATATATATATTCTGTTTATTTGGATTATTTCAGACAAATCATATCCTATTGAAAATAACTTGTCATTTGCACTAGCCACCCCATGTTACAGATTCAACACTTTGTGTCTTTAGACTGTCCGCATCATGTGTGAATGTTAAACCGAAAACTCGCGCAACTGCAGCAAGATTTATGCCGGGAAAGGGATGGTTGAGTGCTGGCCGCTGAGCATTATGTCGTAAGTAGTGATGGTGCGTGAGAGGGATTGACAGTGACACAAACCTGACTGCATAATGAGTTGACGATCAGAGTCGACCGCCTACAAGTGAGGACGGGTCAGTGCTGGGGCCTTCTTCAAAGACCAGCGAAGCGGCAGTAGTTATTGTGGGAATAATCTTACTTCTCCTCAAGTCAACTGCTTAAAAGAAGAAGAAGAAGAATAAGAAGAAAAAGAACAAACCCAAGAAAATAGCATTTTCCTCCTGAAATCCTCCAAGTTGTGAATCATTTGCATATCATATCTTGACTCTTCTTTGTGTGTTTGTGTGCATATCTTGTCTTTGTGTATGCATGTATGTATGTGTGTGTATGTGTGCAAGGAAATTAAGAACTTTGCTGCAAAATTGTTTTGTTGTTGTTGTGTGGGATGGGAGGCATTTCTTTAAGGGTTTGTTGGGACAAACACATGATGGGGATTTTGAAATGTTTACCTCGGCAGTTGTGGCATGAATTGGGGCAGGGTGTATTGGTTGGACACAGTGATGCATGAAACACTCAGAATACAAATGTGCGTGGGAGATAGATGTGGCATAAACCTTTATGACTTATTACTATTTATGATCATGGATTATCTACCTTCGAATGTCTAGACTCAGGTGTTAGGGGGTTCTTTTTGTGGGATTAAGGAGCATCATGTGGTACAATTCATGCCTGTTTTTTTTTTCTGTTTTGCAGACCATAACATGAAAGGAGAAAGAGAGAGCAAAAAAAAGAAAAAAAAAAAGAAAAAAAGAAAATGAAGGAGGCTTAACAATCACATGCAAACAAGATACAAACACATACACTATTGAAAAAAACCATGCATCATTTCCAGTACGTCTGTAGAAACCTTCATAGCCGAAATTACAAATTCAGTTCAATTAAAGGGTGTGTACAGTTCTGGTCGAGGTGAGGATTTAGCTTTTAACGTTTTGCGAGATATTCAGAAACCACTCTATGAGATGTCAAAGAGCATGCAGTTCTAAGGGGTATCAAAAGTTTATTCGATGAAAATCAGTTTTGAAATGGCTGAGATATCCAAAAACAAGGTGAAACAAAGAGATCCTAATAAAGTTGTGGCATGTCGCCTTTTATTATTAGGACTTTTTTGGATATCTCAGCCATTTGAAAACCAATTTTCATCAAAAACATTGAATCCTTAAAATTGCATGCTCTTCCATATTTCATAAGAGGCTTTTCATTATCTCACTTAGGAATGTTCAAAACATGAATCCCCACCTCAACCAGTACTGTACAGTCCCTTTAACTATGTCATTTATTTCCATCCAATGAGAGTGAAATAAAATGCAAAGCATACTTAACACAATTCGTATTGCTTTATCACTTTGTAAGAAGTACATAATACGGTCACTCGCCCTCCCCCAGAAAAGGAGTAAGGCACAAAACAAAAACAAACACAGCAGATCTAATCATAACAAACTACTCGTATTTAGTGCTGTGTGAAAGCATTGAACACCCTTTAAATCAAAATCTGCTGCAAACCATCCCAGGTACTGGCAAGTGTGTTAACAAATCTCACTTCCTGTTGTGAAATGGAATAATACCATCAGAATTTTTCTAAGTGATGGGGAAAATGACTACTGCCACATGCAGGCAGACCTCTGGCTTTGGGTATGCATCCCCCCCCCCCCCCCAACCTATTGTCAGGGAATCAGAGAGTCAGCTGGAGCTACCACTATATAGGATAGTGTGACTTGATTTGATTTATTGGGTGTTCTGCCTGGTGTTTTTGAACGGATGTGAAAAACCTGCGGGGTCTTTAACATTTTGACATTGCGGCCGTCAACGGATCCACCATCTCTATACAACATGGTGTATGTAACCCATGTATTGGGTCCGTGCAATTAAGAGAGCGACAAAATTTTACTGTGAATTATATCTGAATGTCATATTATACTACACATTATAATATGTCAGCAAGCTCTGAGGCAGTGATAATTGAACGTTTCTCAGTTTGCTTAATAGACAGTGAAATAAAAAGGTTTCAACTGCGATAGTGATCAGGACTATTCCTGTGATCACACCAATACAGTAACTATGGCACGACCAATGAATGTCACATACAGAAAATTTGAAGAAAAAAAATGCCGAAGTACTTTTGAATATAATTCAAAAGTTATAAAATTGATAGCATTTTGGCCTATGCCTTCGTCCTTTATGCCTTTGTCCTCTGACTTTTACAAGACCTAACCTCAAAGTAAAGCAGTTTACCTGCCATTTGAAACCTTTTCCGTATGATACTGCGTTTGAGGGCAGTTTCATTTTGATTCCATAGATTTGGCATTTGACTGTACATTTGTTTTGATTTCTTTGTACATGTATGACTGCAGATCCAGTCATTTTATGCATGTACTATATGTCATTTGACCTTGAATCAAGTTTCCGTGCTTCAGAATCTGTATTCAAACATTTTAAGGCCAGTGATGATATGTCTTTATTTGCACAAAGCACTGAACTGCTGTCAAAGTGGAGTGTGTGTAATAATATGATATTCACATCGTCTTCAGTAGAGTCATTAAAAATCAGTCAGGCAATTGTCCACGGTTTATACTGCAAGCAATCGCATACAAGCACACAGATCATCATTATGCATTGTCTTTCCCATAATGTACTTTGAGACGTGTGACATTCCTTGATCGCACTTCCATATAAAGACAAGTACACGCAAGGTCACTGTCGTCGTATGTATCGGTAATATGCATACACACTGCATGTGCGGTCTGCTGGTTGGTTTGCTTCATTGTTCATAGAAGACATCATCGGTACAGTGAGTGTATGTATGCGAGCAGAGATATTCTGAGGTGTACATATTGTAGATGGTACATACTATAATCACAAGATTAACAGGGTACCCACAATATGAGCAAGATGCTCTTGTCCTGCATGGGTCGCATGAGTACTAATAGTGGTAGCTTCCTACTTAGGGCTTCGCTTTTTTCAAAAGTGACAGGAGTTTTGCTCATTGGCAAATGAATAATGTAATAAATTCAGAACATATGGATCAGTTGTTGGGTATATCCCTTGCTTTTTGTTTCAAGCTAGTAGCCACTGGTAAGGCATTCTGGTATCCAAATGGTGTTGTGGTGTATATTTCAACTGGAAGTGCTGCATATTTCAACTGGAAGTGATGCATCATAATCAATGAGAGATGGAGTATTCAAAGCATTTCCTGTGTTTTCCATTACTCTAAAGGCATTATTTGCCATTAGTAGATGCAACGAAAACCCACCTTTAGTGCTTCAAAATAGTTCTAAAATGTGAGTTAGGGATAGAAACAATCGATGTAAGAATTGTAATCATTATATAGTCAATGTTTAAGTATTGTCAAATATACAAAATGTGAAGAATAGTCATGATAAAATTGTTTCCAGACTAAACCGACTACAGTTATGGTTTAGTGAGATAAATAGTGATTTCTCCCTATAGTTTAGGTTTTATTGCAAAATTTTTGTATTGTAGGATGTTTTGCGATACAACTGTATTGTATGTGCATCAAATGTGATAACTCCAACTTTTTTAAATCACTGCTCCCAATGGTAAACAATACCTCCAATCGTTGCCATGATGCACTGAAAAAGATGACATGGTCAAATTGACCCGACAAGTGTTACACAGACAATCATGCATTTTCTTTCGAGATGTTTGTGGAGTGCCAGAACTGTCGTTTTATCATTCAAAAAGCCCATTTTTCTTTTCGAGACTTATCTAAGTATTTGCAGAAGAGAGACACTTATCATGAAGTCATACAAACAATCACAATTGAGGTGAGATATAATGTACCATCATCTGGATTCTACCCATCTGCCTTTTACGAATACAAGTCATTGTCCCAAGTCTCCTTCACTGTTTCATTTTTTCTGAAAGTCATCACGTTTTGTTAATTTCCATACTTTGGTACATTGTTAAACAAGGTATTGGGTGTATATTGTAAAATGTGAGTAATGAAAATAAATAATTCCACTGCAGTTACAGTTACTGTTTGAGTGTATAAGATTTGTGAAATCATAGTAAGGGGTGAGATGTTAAGGGTGCAGGTATCTGGAACAGAATATTTTTGATTTGTTTGAAAGCAAATCCAGAGAATATTTTGACAGGTGCAGTTGTGATAGAATAAATTTGTATCAGTGCAATGTCATGATATTGGCCCTCAATTGCAGCATACAAGTATTTGTGATTGATTTTGTTTTTCCCTTGCAGAGCCAACATCTAAGAAGGGAATGTATGGAGGGTAGAAATAAGTATGTATCATAGATAGCTACAACTTGTAGCATGCTAGCAAGAGAAAGATATAGAGAGAGGGAGAGAGAGAGAAAGAGAAAAAGAGTTTTGAAGGTTGTGAAGGAGGGATGTAATATCATTTAATACGCTTCCATCTGTGGCAATTATGACAAAATTGAGCACGGATACATGGTATGGTTTGAAAACGCTCGGTACTAAATACTATATGGCAGATTGGCATTACAGGCAGCTGAGTAAATAGTGCATTGCCCATGCTTCAGACCGGCTCAAGCTGTCTTGACAATTACTCGCTTGGTGATTTGATGTGAGGGAGATCCAGCCCACAACTCATGGATCATTATGTACTCTTCCTGTAATCAGATGATCCGGTGGTTATTGGACTCTGATCGTGGTCTCTGTTTGTTCTGCGTTTGTTGTCGTTTTTCGCCTCAGTATCTTCTGTCTTCTGGGGAAAAAACAAACAAATGAACAACTGCAGTCAACGAGGCGATAATGTTTTGATTGTCTATTTCTTCTTACATTTAACTTCGGGACTCTCAAATGTAAGTGAAAACTGATGCGACACGAATAGATATTGGTGGGGGAGGGGGTGATTTTTAAAAGCGTTTCTCTGAGCTCATATGGCCTTCTACCACTTACCAATAGATTTTCTCCGTAATAGATAGGTTATCAATGTTGCTGGTTGTAAATACAACTGTAACTGCATGTGGCACTGCTGCGTGTAGTTCTCAACCATCCATCATACTCTCTGTGCATACAGTCTGTATGATGAATGACCGCTCAATCTTTGACTTTAATCATTTCTGTTGCACTTAAGTCCAACTTGCACTCGGATCATTGGGAAGCTAAGCTCTACTTTTCCTGTACCTACACTGTGTGGTATTGTGGTGTTGGTGTAGGTACTCTTAACATATTCTGACCAACACAGAGTGCATATTTGTTAAACAAAATTGGCTTTTGTTGGTTGTCGATTGCTGCACTTGTCTCATTCACACATTGTGCATTTTGTTTACACTGTCAAGAAGATTATTCATGCATACAACATAAGCATTATCTTGCAGTCTCAGGTTCCAGTGTTAATCACAGCGTATTCCTTCAACAGCAGTTTATTATTTGCACAGGAAGTTCTTCTGAACATTGTCTTTTTTTCTTTCTAAATGCTAGATTGTTGGCTCTACAAAAGTCACACAATATTCCTGAAAACATACTTTCCGTCGACAATGCTTGCTCGTAACAACTATCAGGGATATGAGTATGTGGGACCATCAATAACTGGGTGCAATCAATTGCTGGTTGTGAAAATGTGTTTCTGTGGTAGTCAGTAGTGATCACTAAAAATCATAGTGTTAGTGCCAGTTAAAGGCATAATTTACCATTTGCAGATGAAACCAAAACCCAGCATTAGTGCTTCCAAATAGTCCTAAAATGTGAGTTAGGGATGGAAACAACCAATGTAAAAATTTGAACCAGTATAATCAATGTTAAGTATTGTTGAATATACAAAATGTGAACAATAGTTAAAAAAAAAAAATTGTTTCCGGACTAAACTGTCTACAGTTATGGTTTAATGAGAAAATTAGTGGTATCTCCCTATATTTGAGGCTTTATTGCAAAAATTGTATATGGTAGGATGTTTTGTGATACAACTGACCCGCACATATGCATCAAAGATGATATCTTGAACATTTTTAAAATCACTGCTCCCAAAGGTAAACAGGACCTTTAAGTGCTGCAATAAGCTTATAAACATTAATTATTCTACAGGGTGGGCCTGTAAACAAGTCATGATTATGTATGCATTATGTGTGTGACAGTTTGATATTTGTGTTCATTGGTGTGAATTTGTGTGTGTGTCAATAACATACAGTTTAAAACATCGAAAAATATGGAAATTTTTTAATGTGTCTTTGTGAACGCAATTTTCTTTTTTATAAACAAAAATGTAAATGAAGGATATTTTAACATTTTAAAATTGTTATGTTGTGTAGGTAATCAGCCTGTACAATATTTTAAGAATTACTCTCAAATTTGATTAATGTGAATTGTGTAATTATTTGATTTTGGAAAGCGAGGAATATAATGCATATTCAAGATTCACTTTTTTTTTTCTCACATGATTTAGGTTGGACTGACCATATGTTGTTGTTTTTCCCCCAAAATGCTTATGATTAAAGTTATCTACAGATTCATGTCAAGTCATCAAATGATTTTAACAGAATTATTCTGTGCTTATCACACTATCCTAGGATATGGTATCTCTTTTTTGTCCAGTCTTTGGAAGCAGTCCAAAGGTGCTTTAGAAGATACTTTTGTTACCACATCAAGCAATGAAAGGAACCTCAAAATAGAATTTGAAGTGTCCTTCAATGAAATTCCCAGGCACTGGTTGCTTTTTTTTTTTTGCCATTCCATTTTGTGTAATCTCAAAGTATATTAACAATTGTGTGCTTTTCCTGGAAATGGGATTAAGAATACAGGGAGAATGAAGATGCTTTCAACCCAAAATGTGTAGGGGATCAAAATCTGGCTACTCATGAATAATACAGCAGGCTACATGAAAATTAGCAAATATGTACTGGTGTACACCTGCATTTTGATAGTAAATACTGCCAAATGACATTCTGCTTCCGTTTGTTGAGACATCGAGTGCATTGGTTCTGCAGAATAAATTCCAAGGCACCGTCATGTGACCAATGTTTAAGCTTAATTCAGAGATTTACCTCTCTCGTCCTTTCTTCTATATTAAAATTTTGTCATTTTGTAGTTTTTTATTTCATCTATTCATTACTATTATTCTTTTTTGTTCTTATTGTAGGATGGCGGGGCGGGAACACCTCCCGGATCATGCTCGAGCCGACGCCCGGCGAAAACGCCAGCCAGCCCAGGAAAGCAAGCATGAACGCAGCACTCCGATCTTCGAAGCACCAGTCCGGGTTAGACAGACCTATATTCTTACTGATTATTGCAATATTGGCATTTGCACATTTTTACCACTTCAATTTTCCTCCAAAATATGATGGCAGAAACCTTTATGATTTCTAAGCCTGAAATTGTTTGCGTCTGAAGTAAGCAATGGACAAGTTAGGTCACATGAGATATACATGGACGTACATCTATTAGTTTTTCTCGAATCCATCTACACTCCAAATTTTGAAGATGAAACTTGTGTGATTGTAGAATGCAATTTCATGTAATGCATGAACGAAAAGTATTAAAGAGATTTTGGATATTGTGAGAATAACATTAGAAGCACATGCAAATCTTTCTGCATATGAGAATGTTGCCATAGTTGAAATATCACTATTTCTGTACAATATGTATGCATGGCCGTCTGCACTCAGAAATTCCCATGCCATGATCTATCTCTGGACATTTAGGTTTGAATTCATTTGTACACCCTCGGGACCTAGTAATGAGGTATCCGATTTACCCTTCACCTATCGAATTTCCCTCGGTTCTAAAGAATTTAAGAATGTACTAGGTTGTACCATGTAGGGCATTTTGTAAGTTATGTTAGTGAAGAGGTTATATCAGACCAACTTCCTTCCTCTAATCAAAGGGGAAGTCTACCCTGAAAAAAAATAGTATGTGTGAATAGAAGCAGAAATATCAGAGAAACAGGACAGTGAAATTTTTAGCAAATTCTGATCAAAACAAAGAAAGTGATCAATTACACGTAAATGCTGTATATGTCATATAATAGGGAGTCTAATTTTTTGTGAATTTGGACTTTCCGACAATTTCACAAGTGGTTAAATTCACGCTTGTGGAATGCAGAAAATAAACACCCTGCGAAATATATGCCGTATACAGTATAACGAGGGCTAATGAACCACAGAATCTTGGGCGAAAGAAACAAGCCCCGACAAGATCATGAGCAACATGTACCTTCAAACAAAGAATGTGCCACGATAGTTTTTCCGAGGACTTTTTGGGGAAAAAATGGATGTAGGAGGAGCTGGTATGGATGAGGCATTGTTGGCTTTAGACTTCTTTTCCTTTAATTGCATCTTAATGTAAAGAAAATAGATCACTACAAATCCCTGCTCCAAATTCTTGCCTGATGAATTATTGATTTATGATGTGTTTCGTCATGAACACCCCCATCAAGAATGAAAATATAAAGAGGATAGCGAGCATTCCTTACCTAATTTTTTTTTTTTCATTTTGGAATTACAAGGTATATGTTATTTCATATGCACACATATTCGTTTCTTTTTCAGTGTGATTGGTAATGATTATAAGATAGGGTTTTGTTTTAATGAATAAGTTTAATTTCCAGATTTCTTTGATTTATTTCTGGTGAAAAAAATAACAACTTCAGGTTAATATACAGTTCGACCTCGATTATCCGGCCATGTCGGGACCGGTGCTCATCCGGATAAGCGAATTGGTCGGATATGGGAGACACAATGTTGATGTATATAGCTGCCGTCCAAGCTGCCGTCCCAGTGCACTGGCAGCTGTAGGCAGGTATAGCGTACCCCGCAACGGTGGTGTTATGCTAGCCTGCGCAAAATTGTAGTCCCTTCTTCACAAAACTGCTTACTTTCACGATGATAATGTGGTGTGAATTTGTTAGTTCTGTCGGGAATATTGTAGGTAAATCGTGTGAGTTTTGTAGAAATTTTAATTGAATTTAAAGTCATTGTTTTTTTCTCAATTTTTGGATGAAAAAAAGTCCTTCACTGCGTGAACGCGTCCGGATAATAGAGATTTCCGGATAAAAGGAGGCCGGATAATCGAGGTCGAACTGTATAAGAAAAAATGCTGTGTGATTTGCCATGCAGTTATATGGAATGGTCTGCAATGATCTTCAGTAACGGTAATTGCAGACACAACATTGCAATACCTTGGTTTTTCACATCTGATTTTTTTTTTTTTTTTTTTTTTTAGATCTGAGCTGTTGCCATGGTAGCAACAACTAATCATAAGTTAATCATTCCAAGCCACTGTATTGCATAGACCCTGGAGTACTCTGCAGTGGACGTGGTCTGTATGGCATTTACAGATTTTACAAAGAAAAACCCTGGCACTTGCCTATTGCATTAAAGTCTGGATTAGAGTTCAGATTGTCCAACGATACTGATTGTCCAGCAGTACTGATTACTGAGCTACTGTAGGAACATCCCCAGAATTTACTGACAAAAAAAGAATGTGCTCTGAGAAACAGTCAATACATTTAGATGCCGTGTATTGGAGCTGATAATTAAAGAGACTGAAAAATCACAGAAGAGAGCAGAAGTTTTCTATGAATATGTTGTGATTTCTTTTATATATATTCCATATCCTTTTCTTTTCCTTCTTTTTCTCTCTCTTATGCATTCCCAAAAGATATGCAGGTACAAGTAACTTGTAATTGGTGCATGTATGCAGTATGGCTGACTTTGATATCATGAAAGATAAAACAAAACTTGAAGAGGATGTGTAAATGCTCTTGTGATAGCAAAATTCTGGATCACAGCAGCACTAAACGTCAAAGCTATCCCTGATGCTATGTATCCCCCCTCAAAAAAAAAAAAGAAAAAAAAAAGAAAAAAAAAAAGAAAAAAAAAAGAGAAACACAAACTAGGTGAATCTTGAAAAAGCTACCTAGGCACCACATAGGATCGACAAGACAGTGAAAAAATTTTCTTTTTCCTGTGCCATATAATGTAATAGGATTAGAAAAAAAATCCCCTTTTTTTAATCCACAAAATGTAAATCCTCAGACTTTGCTCTCAAAACTTGAGATTTTTTTTTTTTTGCTGTTATGTTTCTTTGCAGTCAAACGTGAAGGATGACCTGAGCTTGAGCATAGAGAAGTCGCTTGGCAGTTACACTCACTTCAAGCTGCCTTTCATCCGTGGTGTTGAGTACCAGCCACAAACCCCGCAGCCAGGGGACGGGAAGAACATCAGCCAATTCCCCCTCAATGGCCAAATGAAAGGATCTGGAGGATCGTCATCAGGGCAACAATCTTCCAGACCCCACCAGCCTGGAAGTGCGCCGCGACAGGCGGGCCACGCAAAGAGCTCGCCGGCGGAAGCGCACAAGCGGAGCCAGTCGAAGCAGGCGCCGGCTGGCGCTTCGTCCGTCAAGGGCGTGAAGCGCGAGCCCGGACCCACTTCGCAGACGCCGTCATCAACATCACTGTCGTCCTCATCCTCCTCTTCCACGTCCTTGCACAAACCCCCAAGGCCTTCCTCCCACGACAAGGCCAAAGAAGGCAGCAACCAGCGGCGATCCAAGGAAAGTTTTGTGAGGTCATCAAAGCCCCAGTCCTCCTCCACTGCTTCGGAATCAAACAGCTCCCAATCAAGGACATCCTCAAATTTGTCATCATCAAAAGCAAATCACACTTTATCAATGTCATCATCATCATCCGCCAGTGCTCCTCGGGTGGGAAGCTCGCGACCCTCTGCAAGTTCTGCCAGCAGAGGAAGTGCTTCTTCCAGCTCAAATGCCTCCGACTCCAAAACTGTTCTCCATGCCAACGGCCTCCTCACAGAGACCACCTCAAATGGCAGCATGGCCAGCTACCCAATGAGGACAGCAAGCATTAAGACTGAACCCAAGGAGTCCAAGAAGGTCTCAAGTGACCAGCGCAAAGAAGCTGCGGTCAGTGGCCAAAGTCACCGGGACACAGAATCTATGTTCGTATCGCCCATCTCCGAGTCCTTACGCGATCAAAATGTCCCGTCTTCTGTCAAAGAAGGGAGGAAGGAGCGAGACGGAGAGTCAAAACAATGGCTCAAACTCAGTATTCCACACTCTAAGGTGAGTGCCGAATACTTGATGGACCCTCAATTATTTTGAAATCAGTTCAGTGTAATTTGGCATGTAAAAGTTAGTTTGTAGATACTGAAAATGTATTCTGGTTGTATTTTTTTCTTTTATGCATACCCCTCAATTCTGTGTCATTTTCTGTAAGTGGTATGATACCTAAAGTACAAATATTTGATATCGCATAAATCCTTCACTATCATCCTTCATTGAGTATATTTATGTGAATTATTCAACCTAATCACATTGATGTGATTACACGTCAGACTAGTTTTGATTTTGTTTATCAAACATCTGGCTGTGTCTATCAGGGCATAGATCACTCCTATATACCAATATGAGTGTATCATACAAGTCTGGGTCTTAGGTGGGTATAGTCCAGTTCTGGGTTTGGTCTGGCTTGGCCTGGGATTGGTTGAGGTGTGGTCTGGGTCTGGTGTGGGGGGGGGGGGGGGTTCTTGTGCGGATCTGGTTTGGTGTTGTCTGGTTTGGGACTGGCCTGGCTTTTGCCTGCAATTTGTGTAGGTGTGACCTGGGTCTGGTCAGGTTTGGTTTGTGTCTGGTCTGTTCCGGTTTTGGTCTGCTTTGGTGTTGGCCTAGGATTTGTCTAGGTCTAATCTGGGACTGGTATGGGTCTTGTCCGGGTCTGGTTAGGGCATGTCTGGTCTTTTGTGGGTATGATCATAAATCATTTTAATTGGCAACATTGAAACACTGATGATTCTGTGCAACTGTACAATCAGTGCTAGTTGCTGAAGTGACTTGGGAGATGTTTGATTGTGTTGTGTGTACTAGCAGAACTCTAGAGGGCGCTATTTTCAGATATACTGCATCTGTTGGCAGTAATAGCAGCTAAGCAATTTAATCAGAAGTTTACATGTCTTATTCAACATTTTCAGTGCAGGTTGAGAAATCATATGATTTTGATGGCGATCACAAAATGCAAATAGATTAAGAATGTGAAATAACACATTTATACGCAGCCCACAGCATCACTGTGCCATCCTCAAATGAAAGCTGATTAGTGACTACATTATCAAACATGCTGTAATTCATTACTTGTGGCATGTCCTTTGACTGTTGGCAGGAAGCCACGCTCCTTAATAAGGAGGAGATAAAGAGGGAGGGAGAGATATATATAGGGGTAGAGAGAAATACATTGGGGGAGATAGAAATATATAGGGAAGAGAGAAATATATTGGGAGAGAGAGAAATATATGGGGTGAGAGAAATATATAGGGGAGAGAGAAATATATAGGGGGGAGAGAGAGAGATGAGAGATGGAAGAGAAGGGAAGGGAGAGGAATAGGGAAATAGAGAGGGAGATAGAAAAAAGAGAGAGTTATAGAGAGGAGGAGAGATGGGGGGGGGGGGGGAGACAGGGAGAGGAAGGTGGTGAGTGGGGCAAAGACTTTAAAAAAAAAAGTAAAATCATGATAGACCTATCCATGTGACTTCTTTACCCTGGATGTATGTTACTGTGAATCATTATTATGTCTCCTATAGAGTATATGTGTCATGAGGTATTTTTCTGTGTTTTTTTTCCTGTGTTTTATGCTTCCCTGTAAGTTTGAAATAACATTTGAAAATGACTCATTTCGAGGTCTCCCAAGCAGATAACAACACCTCCACCTGCTATCTTTTTATCCCCCCCCCCCATTTTCTCATGGTTGGGGATGATTTTAAGAGCAAAAGAGTTATTTATAACAAAGCAGCGTATCAATGATGATGAAGATGACGTTCACGATCTAATGAAAGCTTTTCTTTTTAATGCCTTAAACATTTCCCATCTGCGTCAGGTAAATTTGTCAAGTATGAATGATGGGGGATTATTGTGTCTGGTATTTTGTTTACTCATAAATTATTATTTTTTTTTTGGAATGTATAAATTGGTGATTAAAGAAAAAGCACTCATGTCATTTGGACATAAGTAATAAAAAGATTCTTTAGATAGACTTCAGTGATCCATTTTGATTGATGAATGAAATGAATAAAAATATATTTACAGCTCAGGCAGAGGTGGTTAGATTAAAACTGCCGTTGTGTCTTCCAGGACTTTCGGTTTTGCAGCATCACTTCATCAATGGTACGCCTGACTGAATGAAACTTTGGTAGAGAGCATAGAGTGTACTACTGTAGGGCACATGTGCTGCAGAATTTTAACAATTCCTGCCTGCTGTCATGCACTCCGCCCATTTTATATTTCCCTCTACAACCTGACAATGTCCCAATAATCTGGCTGGAGGTGCCAGAAGGGGTTTCCACGGGTACTTCACAGATCTGCAGAGAGATCACTCATTCCCCCCTCCCCACTGACCCCCACCCCCCTCCCCCCCATCAAAAAGTTTTTAGGATGGTGATGTCATTGCCCCCCTTCGGCACCAAACTTGTTGACGTCATAGCTCTGCGTACCTGGGCAGTTGCTAGGCTATGGACTGTTTTTCACTCTTGCTGTCTCGTTTCTATGCATGTTTTTGTTCGTGGCTTAGTTGAAGTTGATGGATCACGTGCAGTTTTCTACTCACATACACCTTGTTTACGTAACTGGATTTTTGTGTCAAGAAGTGGCAGTATGGATGAGTCAATATATTTCACTGAAATTTCTATTGAAAAAAAATACTAATGCCTCTCTATACCTCAGAACATTACACGCACACACAAAAGACAAATATGCTAGTGAGACAGCTAATGTTAAACAAGAGTAATTAGTTTCAGAAAGTTTTCAAAGTCTCACAAGTTGAAACATATATTTTCTTTCCTTTATTTATTTTCCTCTTCTTTCACTCATCTTCTTCTACCCTCCTCCCAATCTTGCAGAGTGAGTGGAATCTGTTTAAAGGGATCGTACAGTTTTGGTTGAGACCTAATTTCAGGTTTCTAAAATTTTTTGGTGAGATAATGAGAAACCTGTTATGAAATATGAAAGAGCATGTAATTCTATAACAAATTCAACGTTTATTTGATGACAATTGGTTTTCATATGGCTGAGATATCCAAAAAAGAGCAATTCTAATAAAGTGTGGGACCCACACTTTATTACGATCGCTTTGTTTTACTTTGTTTTTGGATGTTTCAGTCATTCCAAACCTGATTTTCATCAAATAAACTTTGAATTCCTCTCAAAATGGTATGCTCTGTACTATATCATAAGTGCTTTCTTGGTATCTCGCAAAAAGTTTAAAGCCCAAATCTCATCTCCACCAATACTGTACCATCCCTTTAAGCGAATTTTCTTCTTTCCTTTGACTTTCTTTTTTCTTTGTTTGTTTGCATTTGTATTGACCAGAACTTTATATTGTAAGCTGCACATGATATCAAACTGTATCATAGCAATAAGTATCATGCGTAGGCACCCTGTAAGTACCTGCTGGCATATTCCTAGAGGATGAGTTGAGGGGAAAATTTGCATTACTGCGGCATCTTCGTGATCCATTCAGGGTCTGCGGGCATCGCTGCTCTCGAATGGCATTGATCTATCGGTTGTCTTCAAATAATAAAGGGGCATTAAAGCATCTAAGATGCATGAGAATGGCAAATGGCAGAGTGCTTTGCTTTGTACTCGTGACTGGTGGAAAAAGGGAAGAGCAGTGATAGATATCCATTTGTGAGTGACTTCCTTTGAAATCAAATTCTGCAGGCACTTGTTTTTTGGTTTTTTTTTCCATGTTTCCCTTCCGTGGGCTGAAGTTCATTATGGAATGTGGTGTTTAAGCTTGACAGCTTAGGCCAATAGATCACAGTTGAAATGCTATTAGTCGCTACTTCCTTTTGTTTGTGTGCTTTTTTTTTTTTTTGCCAGTGTGAAAAGCGCTGCTAATGTATACTGCCATATAAGGCTGTAAAGATCATCCGGATGTTGTGATTCTCCACATTAGTGATTCTAAGCCATGTGGCGTTAAAAAAAAAAAAAAAAAAAAAAAAAAAAAAATCACTACAGTGAATTACTACAACATCAATTACCACAAAGAAAAGCAGATGAGCTTTCAGGATTTTCATACGTTGCCATTGATGGTAGCTTTTAACATGAATTTACCTGAATGTTAATTGGTGTGATGGGCCCTAGATCGGAATGGTCCTCATGTATTCTTCAGATTTATGTTATATTGCAGCTACCACTGAAATTAATGAATCAAAATACAGTAGCACCTTCTGAGCTATCAAATTCCATCCTAATCAAACTTTGTTGCCAAATCTCACTGTAGCTGCCACTTTCAAAGTATGCAAACCATTGAGACCATGAAAACACAAACAGCAATGATTGCTTTACAAAAAAATGGCAAGTTTCCCAGTATTGAAACAACAATCTATGCTTCAAAACCACTGACAGTATTGTGGAAGGGTTATTGTACGTGGACTGACCAGTAGTAGTTTGCAATAATTTGTGTTTTGGCAGCCCCATTGGTTTTTTCCCCTCCCTCATCCTTACTGTAACCAGCTTCCAGCATCTGCAAACTCTTGACAGTGCATAGATAGATGGCCATTTACATCTTCCATGGGCTGAAGAAGAATTCCGTAATCATCATTGAAACTGCCACCATTTGTTACCATGGCAGCATCATCACCACGACGATCACCGCCATCGCTCACCAGCCCGTTTGTAATTCCGCAGCATGCAAAACGTATGAGGGTAGTCATGAGTAAGGTAGTAGAGGCAATGTATTACTGATGATGTCTTCAGTGAGAAACGAGCTCTGGCTGCCATGGTAACGGCTATCCATCTCATTGAAAAAGAAAAAAAAATGACTTGGAGTAGGAAAAAAACTGTAGCAATTCAGACGGATCAGACCAAGATTTTTCAGAGAGAAGTCTATTACAATTTTAGATGTTAATCTATGGTTGTTTTTTCCATAAGAGTTCTGAAGAGTCTGGTATGAAATTGCTCACAATCATGAGTGCATATATAAATGTATTTTGATAATATCAATATCATATTCACAATCTTTTTTTTTTTTTTGGTAGCATTTTCATCCATTGACCTTTGTCACAAAGAATGGATATGAAGTGGCCATTGATTTTCTTAATGTCTAAAGTAAAATCTACTCTGAGTGGTTTCTGCACATATGAAAATGTAGAGAGTTGTAAGCAAATGCAGAATTTGTCCCAGCGTGTAGCCAATTTCTCTCAATCAGTGGGATTTCTTGAATACATAGTGAGGGGGGAAAAATCTTAGTGCCTTGAGAGTTGAGCTGAGATTAAAGGTACTGTTTACCATTGGCAGCAATGATTTAAAAAATAAATGTTCGAGATATCACATTTGATACATATTTGTAGGTCAGTTGTATCACAAAACATCCTACCATATGAAAATTTTATCATAAAGCGTAAAATATAAGGAGATGTCACAGTTTTTCTTATCAAACCATAACTGTAGAGGGTTTAGTCAAAAAACATTCTTATTGTAACTATTGTTTACATTTTGTATATTCAACAATACTTAAGAGTGATTATACTGATTCAAATTCTTACATTGGCCATTTCTATCCCTAACTCACATTTTAGAACTATTTTGAAGCACTAAAGCTGGGTTTGTGTTTCATGTGCAAATGGTAAATAATGCCTTTAAGTGGAAATCTGGAGTCAGCGCACTTGGCTACATGCGGGATTGGTCTTGAAAAGGTCTGAAGACTGGTTTTGAATTACGTATTGTAATTGGCAGGAGGAATCTCCTATTAAGTGGATGAGAAAAGAGAAGAAAATAAGTACAGATCGGCCTCTTTTATGATGGGAAAGGGGAGAGCAGAGATAAAATTGAGTACAAATCTTCAATGATTAGCATTACAGAAAAAACAAATTACGAAAGATTAAAAGAAGAAAGGAATCTGAAAGTAATTTGACTGTGTACCAAAACAGGGAGATTGTTTTGAAAGAACATAGTATCATTTGGAAAGATATTGAATAAGAGATGAAAAAAAAAAAAAAACAGAGAAAAAGAGAAAATGTGTGTGTGTGTGTGTGTGTATGTGTGCACGCATCTATGTATGTATGTGTATCTGAAAAAAAGAAAATGAAAAAGAGGGAATGATTTGCTTGAACAACGGAAATATGTTCTTACAGTAGCGAAGAATAGGGAGCATTTTCGATATAACCAGCCAAAAAAAAAAAAAAAAAAAAAAAAGGAAGAAAAAAAATGTATCTAGAGCACAAGGCTAACAGTTATGTATCAAAGGTCAAAAAGGTGAGGCACACCACTCTTTATTACTAGCCAGAAACAGACTAGCACCCCCTTTTATCTGGAGTATTTGGCTTTGGCACCTCTTTAATATCCAACCAATCGATGGGACTGATGATTATAAGAAAGAAGAGAGGAGTATGTGCCAAAAAAAAAAAAAAAAAGAAAAGAAAGAAAAAATGCTGAAAACGTGCTTTTGTCAAATTGATCAGATCTCACTGTAAGACCTCGTCGTCGTTGGAAGATGGGGAAGGGCGGTCATTGTCCACACCTCTCCCGTCTCTGGCGATGCTGTAACGGCGCCCCTATTCAGACGCATTGGCGTCTCCACAGGGGTGCCCGATACGAAAGGACACACAAAGACGGGAGAAAACAAAAGGAGAGAGACAGTCTGAGACAGAGAGGGAGAGAGCGAGAGAGAGAGAGATGGAGGGGGAAAGAAAAGAAAAATATCTCAGGATTTCCGGAGACTGAGGTGGGAGAGAGGGGACAAAATCATGACGATAACAGAAGTGATATCATATTTAGTTATATAGCAATAAATCATGCGTAGTCCCAGAATACAAGACCTCTACCCCTTCTGCAGAAAGTGCCATCCCAGGTTCGATTTTACATCATTTTTCTATTTGCTTTGGCATCATCCAAAGTGTATTGGCATACAGATTTTTGTATAGATAGTGACTTCTTAGTTAGATTTTTTTTTTTCACATGGTTTGAAGAGATGCCACAAACATGGTATTAAAAAAAAAAAAGAAGGAAGCAGTACCGTTAATTGTGTGATTGATTTTTTTTTTATTCAAAACGATTTGATTTCGTTAATTTTCATTTTCAGCAAAAATATAAATGTACAAAACATGCAAAAAACAGCAACAAACAAACCCACACATTGATGTTCAGCCAAAACTATACACATTCTCTCAAAACGTGATATCATTTTCGCATCAATTGCTCTTCACATTCATCTTTGAATCTATTAGAGCAGAAGTTAGTAAAATCTTTCTAATCAAAGCTGACAATGATGAAAAGCTACATCCCTTCTTTTTCCCCCGCAGAGAATCAACAGGAAATTTAGAAGTACTAGGGGCAGGTGAAGATGTGCAAAAATATATGAAGCGTGTTTAGGAACACGTTAAGTAACAAGTTCTTTATAGTTAGTATTAAAGCTCTCTGAGCAAGCACTGTTGAGTAAAGGAGGAAAAATCATTGTCAACATGGATGTAATTTATTCTCCTGGTAGGATGCTCCAGATTTCTCTGTTTGTATGATAGAGGTTTAGAAACAAGCCACTGAGGATTGTCAATATTAGTGCAAAGAAGCAAATACAAAATCCACAAAAAGACATTCCCTCTCAGCTGACGGTCCAATTAGTGGTTCATCATCTAGGATCCATATGGGTGTTGAAAGATCAAGTGAGTGTCAAAGTGATGTCATGGAATAATGCTTATTGTTCTCCTTGTAACCGAACATCTAACCTTTGGTCATGGCTGAGTATACACTGTACGATCCTAGCCACACTACACAATAGGAACTTTGAATTCTTGGAGGAAGGGATTTGGGGGTGGAATAAGAAAGCAAAAGAACAAATAAAGTGATGCGTCTTGTCTTAGGTACAGATTGAATTTGTGTCACAATATCACCCTCAATTAAGGAGTACGCTGGAATGTTTGTGGAACACTTGGAAAATGTTCAGCTATATAAAAAATGCCACATACTTTGCTATTTGTAATCTTGTTCAGATTAGTCTTTATGATTGTCTTTATGATTGTCCAATGATGGTCCAGAAGCAGTGTAGGTGATAAAACAACAACAAAAGAATGGCAGCTTGTTTGCTGTCCTCAAGGGGGATGCTATTTTTGAAAGGAATGTCTCGGGCATTGATATGAAAACAGTATTGTATTGCTCATTAATGCCACGTCAGGCGTAATCAGCTGAAATTGATGAAGAAATCAGGAGGGCATTAAACGGAATGTGATAGCTGGTAATTTTTGTTCTTAATGCCCGATCAGACTGAAGAGCAGCGATGCAAGATGCAGCACATCACAGAGCCCTTTGGTCAAGAGGGGACGACTGGCACACCGGAGGAGACGTGGTGCGAATATTCCACACGTGTGAACGTGCGTGCAGAGAAATTGAAAGTTGTTTTTTTCTCACATTTGTGGTATCTCGCGACATGTGATGTTTGGGAGTCGCACACATATCTTTGTTGGAGCCCAGCCAGAAAAGATGCTGTGAGGAAGGGCCTCTGTTGCATGCCTTTGTGGATTTGATCTTTGTGGTGTTTTCAGTCAGCAACCAATTGTCATGAATCTGTCAGGTGTCATGTGAAAGTCATGTCGTCTGTACAGTATCTCCTCCAATGCCTAATGTGGCAACATTATGAACTAGGGATTATTCAACTGGAAACTTCACTACCAATAAACAACACATGCAATCACTTTCACATTCAATGTGCTGAAATAGAATTCCCTTTGATGTCTGTTTTTATATTAAGATACAATAAAAAGAAAACCTTTAGAATCTGCGTCCGCTTATGGCAAACCACGCGTCCTACTCATTGGCGGTGAGTTTTACTGCCATATATAAGAATGACTTATGTATGCTGTGTTCTGGCAAACCAATGTTGCTGATTAAAACAGTGTTAAAAGATGTTATTATGTGGGTATACGTGACGTGGTCAAAATTCTATTTATAATGCATTACTTATGCATCTTTCCGGTTCTTAATCAGTGCCATTTTTCAAAATTATGAAATTAATTCTACACCTTTGTTCTGTGATCATGCTGGCTGTGTTGGACTTAATGAAACAAGAGCTTTTGAAACTTTTTGATCTTTTACTTCCCCATTTAAAACTGTTCTGGTATTCTCAGTCTTGCTCCCCTCCCACAGGTTGAGCTTTTACCCACTCATTCCCTATGCAGTCTTTAAAGGAGACCTTCGGATGATTTTCAGACTTTTACGTATGAACAACTATAGATTGGTTATGCTGGCTAGTGAGTCTCAGAATTTACAGTGATTGGGATTCATGAGGAATAAGAATGTTTTCAAAATTTTGTAACAAATCACAATGAACAAGGATGATGACATGGCAGCCTCACTATAAGAATGCATGAGTAGGGGCTCAAGGAAGCAGAACAAAAGAAGAAAGCATGCGTAAATTCTAAACAGGTGAGCTTGTTAAGCACATGGTAGTGTCATGAATTGCATTTACATTGCTACATTTCTGAAATATGTGAGGCGCTATGTCATCATCTTTTTTCAGTGTACTTTGTTTTGGGTTTTTAGAGTATTGATTTCTCTGCTCAAGGACCACAACAAATTCCACAAATCTATACATGGAGCTGTTGAATTTATGTACTCCAAGGTGTGAAATTATGAAAATCGTCTTGAATGCCCTTTAACACCCACCCAGAGTCTCTGCACAAGTGGACCACTGGGCTTCATTAAAGCAGAAGTTGATCACTGTGGTCTCATCGCATCTGCAACCATTTCCTTTCCGCTAAAAGCGGCCCCTTCCCCAAGCATGCAAGTCTCGCTCTCTTTGTGGTGGCCGGAGCGAAAATTGATTGTGACTTGAGCACTCTGGTGTGTAGCTTGAAGGGAGCGGATCATGGATTGGGGATGGCGTTGGAAGTTCACGGCAGAGAAAATGCGATGAAATATCTCCCCCCCCCCCCCCCCCCGTTCTTCTCTATCTTTCTCGCTCTCTTGGATTTTTGTCTGTCTGATGAGAATATGAGCTCCCGCTCTCTAATTTTTTTCCTTCTGATGACAAAGGCTCTGTCCCCTCCCAACACATAATTGGGGCAATAGAAAATGTATCCGTTGCCATGTCGCTTTCTATATTCGCATCACTTTTTTTTTTTCTTTTTTGTCCTCGGTGCCATGTTTGACATTTGAGTGCCACTTGCATTTGAAGTAGACTGGAGATATATGTATTTTGTGCTTTTTTTGTTTTTCTGTTCTGGTGAGCTGTACATGCATTCCCATTTGTTCTAATGAAATGCCAGAATGAGTAAGGTGGTTATGCAACATATATGTACAAGTACCATTACATTAAGTAGTTTATAGAGAATTCATAAGCATTGTCCTACTAAATCCAATGCATAATGTTCAGTAAAGGGGGTGCGTGACAGAAGTGATTACTACAAAAACCCAACATCTTAACTACAAAGAGCGACTGAAGTACAGGATTTTGTCTTCCATGCGAAAGGTTGCTGTCCAAAAATATTATGTATGAGTAATTGTAAGTGATACTGGATCATAGCGCATAGAAGGTTTAATGTGGCATGCCCATAAATTGTGCCATTTCCTGGCACATGGCTACAGCAGTGTTGAATTCATGCTTCAGTTTGATTTATATCAGCCAAACTTGTCGTTCACCTGTATCAATAATTTATGTGAAATTCAGAAGGAAGCTAGGCGTGCATGACACTATTAGACTTTGTAATTATACTTTGCCCTAATGGATTTTTTTTTTAGAATATCTATTTTAAGGGCATATTTTGACAGTAATGCATTTGGGTGATATGTCACCATCTAATACATTGTTGATGTGGTTTTAAAGGAATGATGCTAATATGCTATATTGTTAACATTGTTATCATCATTATTAATATCATCATTTTTCATTATCATTGTCATGGTTACTATCATCATCATTATTATCTACATCTTCAAAATTGTTATCCTCAGAAGCTAATGCAAAAATGGAATTTCCTGAGAATAAACCTTTAGCGCAAGAAAGCGTGGGATACTGCAAGTACAGAGGCAATGGAAGGGGAAGATACCACAATTTCTCCTTTGTACCCATGCTCCGTGCCGCGGAGAAATTATTCCGTCTGACGCAGGTGTTAATCAATTGATTTGACAACAGAGTACTTCTTCCCCAGCATGCATCATTCCCTAATCACAACGAACGTAGAGAGCAGCTGGCAGTGGTTCGCTGTCCCTTTCAACATTTTCGGCAGTAGTAATTTAGCGTGCAAAGAACAGGACAAACAATAACTGTACTTCTATGAATGTAGATGTAACTAAAGATACAAAAATATTCTTCCGCCAGTTACTTAAACTGAAAGATTTGCTCTTCAAGTGCTAAATCCTGTATGGGACTTGATGATTACTGTATGATGTGTACCAAGTTGGCTAAATGTTAACTTTTTTTTTTTGCTGAGATGCTGATATTGCTTTTTTTCAGTCCTGGGACATTAATAAGAAGGAGATTTTAAAAAAGAAAAAGAAAGAAGAAAAAAAAAAACTTGACAGATTTGTTCCGGGACAATATTACCTCCAAGTTCCATACAGGATTTCAACATTTTCTCTGAAAAACAGTTTAAAAATTGATAAACTTTAAAAACACTTCTTTAATCACTATATCAAAACTCTATTGAAGAGTGGCTTCAGGCATGGGAATGTCAAAGCCAGTGGAATGTTTAGCAGTAAAAATTGTCATGCTATGGAACCTGCACAATTTACACAGACTTGGAAGAGATTCTTTTCCTTCTGTGACACCTCTCTGATGTCGCCAGTGTTATCAGAGTGCAGTGATGAGAGGTTAGCTTTGGACATGTGACCAAGTAGCCATGATACATTGTATATGATTCATTAACCCGTTGAGGACGGACTGATTTTGCTATAACATGCATTTCCCATTGACGTCTGCCCAAATTTATTCAGGACTCGTCCTCAGTGAGTCAAATGCTGAGGCATGTTTACAAACCCTTTAGGGGGGATGTTTTTATGCCTCCGCCACGAAGTGGTGCCGGAGGCATTATGTTTTCGGGTTGTCCGTCCGTCCGTCCGTCCGTCCGTCCTTCCGTCCGTCCGTCCGTCCGTCCGTCCGTCCGTCCGTCCTTCCGTCCGTCCGTAATGAATTTTGTGGACAAGGTAACTATCGAAACCTGTTGAGGTATCCTAATGAAACTTGGCATGTATGTGTATTAGGGGGTGAAGTTGTGCCTATCAACTTTTGGGTGCACATGCTCAAGGTCAAAGGTCAAAAGGTCAAGGTCAAATACATAAAATTTCACTATTTCCACCATATCTATTGAATGCCTGAAGATATTTTCTTGAAACTTAGTGTATACATGTTTTACCCAATTAAGATTCTCTGGTGAAAGTTTGGGTCATGAGGTCAAAGGTCAAAGGTCAAAAGGTCAGGGTCAAATACATGAAATTTCACTATTTCCACCATATCTATTGAATGCCTGAAGAGATTTTCTTGAAACTTAGTGTATACATGTATTACCCAATTAAGATTCTCTGGTGAAAGTTTGGGTCATGAGGTCAGAGGTCAAAGGTCAAAAGGTCAAGTAAAAATATTGAAACTTCTTTTTTTTCTCCATACCTTGGAAAATTGTTCAAGGTATCTTCATGGAACATAGTATTTACATGTACTGACTGGAAGTGATTATCTAGAGAATGTAGGGTTCATGGGGTCAAAGGTCAGGGGTCAAAGGTCAAGTGCAAGACTTCAAAATGTTACTATTACCCTCATATTTATGCAATGCCAGCAGGGTTATTTTTTTACACTTGGTGTATGCATGTGTAACCTAATAGAAATTCTCTGGAAAGTTTTTTTTTTTCTTCTTTTTTTTGCCTCAAAGGTCAAAAGGTCAACGATCAAGTGAAAGTGCTGAACTAACTTTTTCCTCCATATCTCGAAGTGGCTCAAGTTATCTTGAAACTTTTTATGCATGTTCGACCTGAAAGTGATTATCTTATGAATTTTAGGGTCAAGGGCCAGATGAAAATGGTAACAATTTACTATTCAATTCAGAAATTGCACTTTTTCTCCACACCTGTACCTTGAAAATTACTCAATGCCTAAATGTATGAATGGGTAAAAGTCAAGTTAAAGTCCTTAAATCCCTAGATACATGCTCTCCTATTCATCCAATTAAACCTACGTCAAGGAAGGTGAATATTCAACACATTTGTGACAAACTTGTCATTTCAATATTTTGCCAATTTTGTGAAAATGTAATCACACATTGTCCACATGTACTATCTAGACCTATTGGGAAAATCATGCATTATGGCGGAGGCATACCAGTCGCCAAAGCGACATTTCTAGTTGTCTTTAAAGCCTCAATAAAAGAGTGTCAACGTGAACATGGTGCTACCTTTACATTAAAGGGAAAAAGCAATGTGGATTGAGTGAAAGCAGCAACATTAGTAGAACACATCAGTGAAAGTTTGAGGAAAATCGGACAATCGATGCAAAAGTTATGAATTTTTAAAGTTTTGGTGTTGAAACCGCTGGATGAGGAGACTACTAGAGGATATGACGTATGAGTGGACAACAATACAGAGAAAATATAAAGGAAATTCAACAAAAATTCACTTTTCTAGAATTATGAAAGAGCAATGGACCAGCCTCTTTCAGAAAGCAGGGGGAATAATTGCTACCCCTAACATATATCAATATCAAGTTGATGGAATTTGTAATTTTCATGAAAAATGGATTTTTGTAGAATTTTCTTTATATTTTCTTGGTATTGTTGTCCACTCATACGTCATAACCTCTAGTAGTCTCCTCGTCCAGCGGTTCCAACACCAAAACTGTAAAAATTCATAACTTTTGCATCGATTGTTCGATTTTCTTCAAACTTTCACTGATGTGTTCTACTAATGTTGCTGCTTTCACTCAATCCACATTGCTCTTGGGGTTTATCTTCCCTTTAAATGTAGTGACATGCTCTTGTGTTGTTGCTGAGTGCTGGTTGGTCACCACAACATTAAAATGTGCAGGCTCTCTCTCCATCATGTTAGAATGTGCTGGCCTCCTTAAATGCAGACAAAGGAGGAAAAAAAAAAGAAGAGAAAAATGTGTCAATGAACCAGTTCAGGCGACTTTTATGCAATTTACAGAGTGTGCATTCCACCCCTCCTCCTTCCTTCCACATGACACGACCATCACCACGACTACCATGCACCACCTCCACTCTTTTCTGTCACTGCCGCCATTCTTTTTCCCCTCCTTCATAAGGAGGGGATCTGCCCCTCCTCAGAAGAAGTGTGTTTGAGGGGAGGAAGAATGCATAAGCGTCATATTATACAAGGGAAGGGGGGGGGGGCAAATACTTTAATGAAAAAGAATTATTCCTCATATTCAGGCCATCATCGACTCAGCTTTTTTATGTAATAGCATATCAATTAATGTAATTTGTATTATTATGCTTGGGGAAATGCACCCTGCAAGCCTTGTTTCTTTAGCATTCCTTCCATTTCCAGCATTTTCGTATTTTCAATATGTGTGTGTTTTTATTTTTTAGCCTGCCTTTTTAATTGCATACCTACATACATGCAACATATATATTTGTATTGTACATTGTAATATTGAGAAATGAACTTATTTTTGATAGAAATTTATATTCATATGTTGCTGTTGGAAATGGAAAAATAAATAAATGAATGAATGCATGCATGAATGAATGAATGCATGAATGAATGAGTGAATACACAGTGTAGTTGCTAGTAGTGTAAACAGATTTGTCGTCCCCCTGATATATGATGGTAAAAGAAAGATCATTTGCAGGTATTAAATGTTTATTCCATTCTTGTTTTCCCTTCTTGTCCAACACAGAACTCTCATCTTGGCCACAATAAAAACAAAGAGGTGGAGAAAATATTTGAGGTGAGTACAAAAACAAACGAACAAACACACACAAACAAACACGAAAGTGGAAGTGATTGTTGATTGATTATTGTAGATTGTGCAGTGTTGCACTGTGCATTGCCCATGCAATTAATGAATATCATAAACCACTTAAATAGGTGTTTGCAAAGGTTGTAATTGAATTAAATGTTGCTTCTTTTTTTGCTTTGTTTTCTGCTGTCTGGTTGTGTTGGCTCATAGAACAATTACAATGTCAAGGTAGGTCTGAGTGTAATCACAAACATGTGTTCCCGATGTCCCCGGAGAAAACCCAGACAATGTTGACAACAGGTTTGGATGCTGACTGCTCTCAGAGCCAAAGCTCCCCAATGTTTCTCAAATCATTTCTAAGCAAGCACAAGAGAAATAGAGAACAAGAACATAAGAGAGTAAGATAAAAGAAAAAAAAAGAAAAAGGGGAAAAAGTTAGAGACCAGGGTTTTTGCCAAGTCACATTTTGGCATTGTACGTGTCTGTCATGGAAATGCAAGTCTCGTGAGCAGGTTGAGACAATAAGTAGAATCTACCAAGTCTCCCCCATGGTGTGTCTGCGTGTATATTATATATATAGTGCATGAGGCTGAATGCACTATAACAATATAAGCACCGACAAATTCTGAATTTGCCCCGAAGGCCAGTTATATTCAATGAGGCCGCAGGCCGAATTGAATATAATTGCCTGAGGGCAAATTCAAAATTTGGAGGTGCTTGGTACTTGTTATAGTGCAATAAGATGTCATGCACTATGTGATATATAAAATAGCATACATACCCAGGCAAGATAAGCCTAGATCATTTCTAACAGTTACACGTGTCTACACAAGCAATAATACCAGTTTCTTTGAACCTGTGTAGACAAAATCCTGAAGATCCAAAGTCAACTATAGAGTCTAGGGTCTACGTGGTTATATCTAACGTTTTCTAGGCCCTACGATAGGTTAGGTCTAGGGCCCTAGGGGCCCTGGCCTAACGTTTTTATACTAGATCTACGTACACTGTACGGTACTGTACGTCACTTACGAGCGACAGAGCTACAGTAGTTAACACTTGACCCTACAATAGGTCTAACACTAGCTACCATGCATCTAACAGTAACACTAACAGTAACACGTTAGACGCCCTACTTACTGCACTGTGGGTCCAGGACCAGGACTAGATGATGTTTTGTAGGATTAGGGATCTACTGGATTTAAACACAAGGCTCGTGCCAGGCCACATTGCTGCACATGCGGATTCCGAGAGTGTGTTGTGAATGTCGTAGTAAAGTTCATAGCGTAGCGTGATCAAAGAGCGCTTAGCGTATACTGTACACACCACACGCTGCCCATTTCCACGGTGCACTTCCGCGTAGAATGTACGGAGAAAGCGGCACAAATCTTGGGTTGACTTGCTCAGTAATATCCGTCGGATTGATTCTTTTTTCAGAACAGTAGGAGTCCAAAATTCGTAGGGCGTATTTGATGGCATCCTTTGTGTCCTTATTGTCTAAGATACTGTTTATATAGATCAGTCTCTTTAAAAGTAGGGAACCTGTTCATTTCAGCTTCCATGTTTAAATCTACCGCTGAAAGTCTGGTCCCATCACACAGTTAAGTAGCTGGCATAGCCAGCCTGCGAGAATTGAGAATAACGATAATATCGAGCAAAACATATCGTGGTTGTGGCGCAATCGTGTTGATAAGGTGCGGGATTCAAGTACTCGATGATTAAAATGAGGGAGCAAAAACCGATATCAAATCGATAGTGGGTTATCGTTTGCAATCGTTATATTTTGCGTGCACTATAACTTTTGTCGTGCACTGCCGGCCTGTATCATAAGTATGTATGCTATTTTATATAATTATATATGTATATATATATCAACATATTATGCTTACTGATATACCAAATGTATGTGACTGTAGCAAATGCCCTGGTCTGTTAGTATTCCACATCTGTCAGGCCATATATTGTTTTATGTTGACAGATAGCAGCATGTGCTCGAGACACAAAATCTTTTGAAGAGCAGAGCACTTAATATTCACTCCGTATCACTCCCTGAGCAGTCATCATGTGTTTGCCTCCTCTGCTTAACGAAAAATGGCGATGGTTGCCTTTTTATTTTATTTATTTATTCATTCACTTCTTTTTTGTAAAGAAAGAAAAGATGTATCACTGAATTTGAACAGAGCGGGCCAGTAGTGTCGTTATTATTTACTGGCTTTCCATTCAATCCAGTTTTGAGTATTTAATCCATCAGTACACTCTTGTAACATATATGTCACAATGAAGGATGTGTGTTTTGGTAAACTATGTTTATATGAGAGATGGTGACATACGTGGGACAGGTGTGTAGAAGGTAATATACATGAGGATATCAAAGACATTTTTAGAATCCATTTATGAGTACTACACATGGGGAAAGAAAGTTGTGTTGAAGACTAAAATGAAAATTTTAGTGAAAATAAAAGAAGTAAGATTGCCAAACAGACCGAAAGAAGGGTGCCAGTTTTATTTATTCGCAGTTGGCGGTTGACTGATGAGCGTGAAGGATTTCATCTGCAGAGATAAAGTAAATGAATCCCCCCGGTGGTGGGCCAGCTGTCCACAATCGCATTATTGCCAACAGGCTTTTTAGCAATCACCACGGCAACGGCATAGAAACCAGGGGGCCCTGCAGGCATCGGAGAGTAATTAAGTCATGTTGCTTTTTTGTTGTTGATGTTGTTGATTCCTCACTTTCCCCCACTAACGGGTCTCTTCACTGCATTTACACACACGTTAAGGGATTATGTCTGCATTAGGAAGGAAAGGGGGGAGGGGCGGAGGTCTCAGCCGTGTTTGGATTAGAGGGGGATGTATTTATCGCGATGATCTTCACAGATAACGAGGGCTACATTTCAGTCGCTTTTTTCAGAATGTACCATTATGGTTTTCCCTGGCCAGATTTAACCTGCCATGCCCTCCCCTCTCAGACCCCCCCCCCCTTTCCTATGGACCTGAAAGAGTGTTTTGACATATGGCCAAAATGATTAGCATTGGAAAGTCAGGTCTGTATGAGTGGTATTGGTGAATATTTGTGTAAAGACTACTGCAATGTAACATATTGTTGAATGAGAGAATGATCAACTCTGAAAGCTGCGAGGTAGAGTCTAATCTGCTTTGCTAAAACCGCAAATGTCAACCCGATGTAATGCAAGATATGACAGCATGCATTGAATGAAATCAGGGAAAAATAGGCAAGATCAACATGAAACCTGGAGCAACATTGCAAAAATAAAGTTTTTCAATGTGATATGAGCATTTTCCTGTCAGTAATTTTTCTATATATAGTTCATGTGAAATATGTGTCACTTTGGCCAAATACATAGATATTTCTCCAGGTCTTTACCCCATTTATCTCTTTTATTAAGTAATTTCATACAGCAGAAAGTTTTTCATTATTTGATAATTTGTTTTAGCTTTCTTTATTTTTTTCATATACAAAGTGATAATATCAAAGATGCATTATGTATTTTTTTCACATGTTTATTATTTTGTATACTGGAAATCCGAGCCGACAGATTTTTGCTCTCCTTTCACTGCAGTTCATGGTGAGCTGTGTATTTGATAGGATCATTTGCTTAAAAAAAAAAAAAATCGTTATTCTCATTTTCTGCTTGTAGTTTGGATATGAAAATATACTTTCATTATCTGCATTGCAAAATGATGACAGTAATAATAATAATAATAATAATAACAATAATAACAATAATAATATTATTATTATTATTATAATTGTTATTATTGTTATTATTATTATTATTATTATTATTATTATTATTGTTATTGTTATTATTATTATCATTATTATTATTATTATCATTATCATTATTATTATTATTATTGTTGTTATTGTTATTGTTATTATTTTTATTATTATCATTATTATTATTATTATTATTATTATTATTATCATTATTATTATTATTATTATTATTATTATTATTATTATTATTATTATTATTATTATTAATATTATTATTATTATTGTTATTATTAATTCTCTTTGCCAGAAAAAATAACAAATAAAATGCATGCCTTCATATAGTACTTATATTCTAGTAGGGTGCAGACCTTGAAGGGAATGAATTGTATTTCATGACAGAAGATAGCGAAAGTAACAACCCCCACCCCCCCCCCCCAAAAAAAAAAAACTAAATAAATAAAGCAAAATATTTTTGTTGCATGAAATTTTTGCAATCAGTACATATAGTGTAGACGAGAACTTTCACTTGCATCCTAATTTTGTGAATCTTGGCTCTTGCAAAATTCGAACATTTCTGGTTTTACACTATATATACAGCTTTTACACATTTTAGTTTTTCCTGTGTTTTAATCAAACTTTCTTTCTTGACGTATGCCTCACTACAGTTAGAGAAATCAAAGGGGGTCGGGGAGAGGATGGGTGCGAAAGGATATTGGGAAGGAAAGGGACAACTTATTTGAGAGGAAATCCCTTAAATTTATGATTTTCTTTTTCTTTTACTTTCCTTTTTTTTTTCTTGGGAGATTGAGTTTTTAAAAATTCTTGTATTTGTGCAGCTTTTGAGTTAGAAAGCTATGCAGGGCGAGATGATCTGCTTTGATTGAAATAAAAGTCGGGCACCTCATTTTCTCTGTCCAGTTTATACTGGTTACTAGGCGTCTGTGATGTATGTCACGCTGCCGCTGGTTGATGTATGTCACGCTGCAAGTGGTTTTGATCTTGTTTGGTCACGTATGCACTGAAAAGCGCAGAGTCATAATAATTCTGAAAATTTTCTGGAAGCAGCCCCGGTCTCTCTCTCCTGCAAGCTTCCTGCCACAGGAAATGTCTTTGCCAGGTGGTGCCTGTATGTTTCACAAAACACATCCAACAATTTGACGTTTGGGGTAAACAGCCTTGCGCATTTCATTGTTCTTGAGAATCCCTGTTGACACTAATGAGGTTGGTGAGTTTGACCTACTTTGGGGTGGTAATGTGGTGATTTCTAAACTGTTGTTTGTGTACATGGGTGTGTGTGTGTGCAGAGATGATGTGATGTGGGATAACAAATGTTCAGCTTTATAGCATCAGCCTTGGAAAAGAGCAAAAAGCAAAAACAGAAAGGCACCTCAAGTTATCATGCACAATTAAGGTCCCCCCTAGGGTACTACTATGTATCTTTGTGTACATAATATGTGAAAGGTCTATGGTGTCATCATTGATCGCTTCACTCAAAACTAACCTCAGTTTTCCTACATCTAAGGCTAAGGCTGCATTGTAAATCATCTTTCCCATGCTTGAAACATGCTTCAATACTGAAATGCTGTTACAGGGGAAAGACACATTGTTGTCCCCGCCGAACGAGTTCGTTCGAGCAGGGGACTATGAAACGGGCTCCGTACGTGTGTGTGTCCGTGTGTCCGTCCGTGTGTCCGTCCGTCCGTCCGTCCGTGTGTCCGTGTGTGCGTCCGTGTGTGATCAAAATCTTCAATTTGCTACTTCTCTGTCATTTATGAGCCAATTTTGATTCTGTTTGCTTTATATGATAGCACTACATGGGAGCTTTGAAACTTCTACACAGAATTTCAGTCGTGACCTTTGACCTTGACCTTTGACCTATATTGTACATTTTGCTACAAAATGCTACTCCTTCGCCATTTCTAACCCGATTTCGATTCCGTTTGCTTTATGTGATGGCACTAGGTGAGGGCTTCAAAACTTCTACACAGAATTTTGACCTTTGACTTCTTTGACCTTTGACCTTGATTTTTTGACCTATATTGTACATTTTGCTACAAAATGCTACTCCTTCGCCATTTCTAACCCGATTTCGATTCCGTTTGCTTTATGTGATGGCACTAGGTGAGGGCTTCAAAACTTATACACAGAATTTTGACCTTTGACTTCTTTGACCTTTGACCTTGATTTCTGACCTATATTGTACATTTTGCTACGAAATGCTACTCCTTCGCCATTTTTAACCCGATTTCAATTCCGTTTGCTTTATATGATGGCACTAGTTGAGGGCTTCAAAACTTCTACACAGAATTTTGACCTTTGACTTCTTTGACCTTTGACCTTGATTTTTGACCTATATTGTGCATTTTGCTACAGAATGCTACTCCTTCGCCATTTCTAACCCGATTTCGATTCCGTTTGCTTTATGTGATAGCACTAGGTGAGGGCTTCAAAACTTCTACACAGAATTTTGACTTTTGTCTTCTTTGACCTTTGACCTTAATTTTTGACCTATATTGTACATTGGCTACAAAATGCTACTCCTTCGCCATTTCTAACCCAATTTCGATTCCATTTGCTTTATGTGATGGCACTAGGTGAGGGCTTCAAAACTTCTACACAGAATTTTGACCTTTGACTTCTTTGACCTTTGACCTTGATTTTTTACCTATATTGCACATTTTGTTACAAAATGCTACTTCCGGCGGGGACATATGTTACGCACCGCGTAATTTCTACTTTTCCTTGTTTTCAAAGTTGTTCTACAAGGTATAGTTGACTCTTTTAGTGATTATTACTATTCAGCCTGTACTGATTTTGTGGTATATTTGATTAATCACCAATCTTTTTAGATTTTGCAAATTTGCTGATAGAATGGGTGAACAAATGAGGATGTTCACAAAGAAAAGTTTCTGATATCATTTTCCATCATAAAAATATTGTTAGTGATCTCTATGATCCAAAGCTAAGCTAGCGTAGTAAAATTGAAGATTTGATACAAATTCACGTCATGCGAATGGTTTTTGTGTTTATGAGCCATGTGTGGTTCTGTGAGGCAAACTACAGCACCTCAATATGATCTGATATTGAATATTACAACAGCAAGATACATAGAATTATTTCATGGGATATTAAAGATAATAAAAAGTTTTGGTACCTCAAAAGTGTCCTTGAATTTCCTTGTCTTCGTTTGTGTTTCAGGTTAAAGTACCTTTCATATAACTAACACTGTGAAACTTACTCGCCCCAAAGTGCTCTCATGTCTTAGTAATCATGCAATTAACTGCGATCAGCAGCCCCATACGCATAGCGACCAGCAGTCCCATACGCATAGCGTAATCGGGCTTCGCATTGTAGCATTCAGGATCATGACAGATTTAGTATCGCAGGGTAAATGTCAACTTAAAATCCCATAAATTCTTCAATTTGAAGACTTACCAATTAACTTGAAGTATTGAAAACAGGCTTCGGGCAACGTTTGGTTCTGCCTATAGTCCCTTTCTGTTCGAATTGATGACTGAATGTGACTCGGTCGACAGGACCTTAGGAGAGCTACATACAGTACACTGAATACTACAGCCAGTGCATGCGAACTCATCACATGCACACAAATTTCAAATCCATGAACGGATAAGATGTTTGTGTGCGCATGCGCTGGCCATGGTATCCAGTGTATGTAGCTCTCCCAAGGTCCTCTCGACCGAGTCACATTCAGTCATCAATTCGAACAGAAAGGGACTATTGGCAGAACCAAACGTTGTTCGAAGCCTGTTTTTAATACTTCAACTTAATTGGTAAGTCTTCAAATCGAAATTTTTTTTTGGATTTTAAGTTGACATTTACCCGCGATACTAATTCTGTCATGATCCTGAATGCTACAATGCGAAGCCCCATTACGCTATGCGTATGGGGCTGCTGGTCGCAGTTAGCTATGCGTACAATGGGCTGCACGCTGCTGGTCGCAGTCAGTGGTTTCGTACAATATTTATCGACGCTGGTCAGCGTCGGCTCTGGTACGAAACCATTATTGCATGATTACTAAGACATGAGAGCACTTTGGGGCGAGTAATTCTCACAGACAACGTACTTTAACCCGAAACACAAACCAAGACAAGGAAATTCAGGGAAGCTTTTGAGGTACCAAAACTTTTTATTATCTTTAAGAGGGTGTGCATGTATGCATTTGGTAACATGGAGCAACTGCTGTGAAGAAGGAGTCCTTGAACTAATTTGGCATTAGTGGAAGGGAAAGCAAGGAGTTTTCTGCAACAAAAGAAAATCAACCTATTTTTTCCTTTGTCTTGGGAGGGTAACAAGGAAAATTCCAATCACACTTGTGACACAGAAAATCACTTCAAACTTACGGGGGGAGGGGGGACATCATTCATTAGTTCATGTTTTGTTGACTTCCTCTGCGTGGGGCGTATGTGCCGTCTAGCACACGTTGTAGTTCGGGTGCTCGAGAAAGGCTGCCAAGTTCAGCGGTGTGGTGTTGGCGGGTCCCCACATTGATGTGCGCAAATATTTACACTTGTACCCAGCGAGCATTTGCTGTGTGGTGATGCTAATGTGGCCCCTCTCCCCCTCTTCTGCTCCCTGCTGAAACAAAGGACGCATCTTTTTTTTCTAAAGTAGAGAATTGAAGAAGTCCCCAGTCCTTTCTTCAAATGGGGGGGGGGGGGTGGCTGGAGAGGAGGGGGAGGAAGGGGGAGACAGATAGGGAGGGGAGAGGGAGAGAGAAGGAAGATCTTGGCAAGCCAAGGGGGCTAAGTACGTGCATGCAGCAACGTGAAGTTTCAGGGCTCGAGTGACAGATTGCTGATAGCGATCAATGTAAAATGTCATCTTCGGCGTTTCCGCCAGAGAGGAAACGAGCCCATGCGCGATATTGTCGTGGTCGACAGGAATTCCAAATTCGCAGTGATGAAATCACACCGAGTAAATTAACTTTCCGTCACATGTGTAGCAAATGATAAGTGCCCAGACAAAATGCTTGACTAGGGATGATATGTCTATATATATATATATTTGAAAAATTATACTTTTTTTTCTCAAGTAGGAAGTTGATGAATTACATTTCAGAAGGAATTGCGCCCAGAATTCACTTGGGGAAATGGGAATGTAATCAAGGGAATCTGTTTCAAATGGAAAGGCTAGAATTTACTCTCTGTAGAACTGGTTAATGTTGGGAGAATATGAAAACCCCTCATTGCAATTGTGGTGGTGTAACTGATTCAGAAGCAGAGAACACAAAAGAAATACAGTGCTAATGATTTTTTCCCCCCAAGTGTTTGTTCAACTGTGACGTACAACAAGCAAATCACATACAGTAGTCATAGAACAGTATTTTGACACTTGCACATGAAGAGGGGGAAGATCATATCAAAGCTGTATTGTGGTTTTGGTAGGGAAATTGTATTTCAAGGAAAGATGTGTAAATTCTCTCACAAATAGCTGTATGTGAATTCCAATTTTGTTTTGATAGCTCATTAAAAAAAAAAAGAATAAAGATAAATAATGAAGAAATCTGTATAGGATTACCATTTTGTGGTCTATACTCTTCTTGTACCTGTATTCAGTCACATGTTTTAGTCTGAATTTCTTTAAGTATTAGGAAGGCGTTGGTTTTGTTGTGACTATTTAATTCAGTTATGAGACTGTAACAAAAGCTCTCTATAAAGACTAACACAAGATCATGTTGATTTGTGTGTGTGTGTGGTGTGTGTGTGATATCATGTATTCCATAATGTGTTTTTTTGTAATGTTTTATTGTCCTCCAAATCTACAGAAAGAGGCCACCATAGAGATAAGGTCATCAGTAATGTGGAAGAAATTACCGCACGTAAGGCACTAGCAGTTGACTGAAGACTTGCAGTGTCATATGTGAGGCGTCCAGCTTTTCTGCCATTCATTTGCAAACCACCCTCTGGAAGTGTCAACTTTCGTGTGCAGACAAGAATTTAATCCCCTCACGGGGGTGTCACGTATCTGGCGTGAATGATCGCCAAATGAAACTGAAATGTTCCATTACCGCAGCGTTCTGACTCGCGCGACGGTTTGGTGCCCACTGAGCCGTAGGGCTATCGGGTACTGCGATGGTTCCCTTACTGGTCGGTAGACGATTGAGATAATGTGGCGCAAACATGCATGCAGTCATGTCGCCCAGCTTAAAGCTGTCATTCAGAAGAGAAGAGATAGTCGATTTAACATGCTCATGCAAATTTTCATGCTTTTATCTCCAGACCTGAAATCCTCTTGTTGTCATGACAACACCTTTAAAGCCAAATCATGCTAATTGTGTAAAGCATTGCTACATTCACATTTCCTTTAAGAAAAGTAGTAACTTGTCTCCAAGTATGTATCAAGAACAGCCGCATCTCTCTTCTCTGATATCTCCCAAACGAAGGAGAATAATTTGAATAGATGAATAAGTTCCATAGAAACTTATAACAGCAAAACCCACGTCTTTCTCGTGTGTTTGCATTTGAAAATTGTGATGGAAATGTGTCGAGATCGCGTGATTAAGGGAACTATTGTAAGGTGCCTATACATGCTTTAATTAATGATCTACAGATAAGTAATTAACCGTAATCCAGGCAGATGTGTCTTGAAGAGAAATTGATTGATCCTAATTGTTTACAGTACATGATATCATCTTCACAGTAGGGAATTCCCCGCATCAGTCAAAGACTTCCAAATTCTCCCGGGTATCAAGCATGAAAAGTGTAAATGAAACATGCATGAATATAAAATTTCCGCATTTGCTCACAAATCACATTTGGTGTAGGTATTGCGATATTCAGATTTGAGCGCTGAATTGCAAACTTGTAAAATTGAATTGTAATTCATGAAAGTATCCGGCACATCAGGACTGTCTGAGATGTTGTTCGAGTCTCACACTGGGTGTGAACATGGCCGAAATAATCATGTTCAAGTGCGGTTGACATGATGTTATCAGGTGCTGACAGTCAGTATCGCATTTCCCCCCTCCTTCTGCTCTGCCAGTGTGCTGCTTTTATGTCAGAGCTCACAGCACTCAAGAGACCAGGAGAGCTTTCAGACTTACGAGAGCTTTCAGACTCATAAGAAAACTTGTTTTTTAGATATGTTTAAAATCATATTGCCTCTTTTTTTCTGTCAATACCACAGGCAAAGGAGAATTACCTTTATTGTAAACATGTTCCTCCCAAACACATTTCTCAAGTCACATGCGGCTCATTGTGGTCAGGCAGAGTTTTTCCAGTCAAGGTTCGCAGTTTGGTGGTTGATTGCGATCTGAATGGTTCTACCCCTCAAACACCGCTAAGGTGGTTGGCCTCAGCTTGACTTTTTATTCACTTCTGTCATGGTTCAGGCATACACATATATTTTAGCATGTAAGCGTATCAGTAGTTGTCTGGTTTTACCGACAAGCGATGGAGCTGTTGTGTGGAACGACTTTGCACTGAGAGGTTGGTAAGGAGGCCAAATTCAGGGTGTGAATGAATCATAGCTGTGACATATATGTAAAAGTGCATTTCAGAATTGTGGTCAGGAACAAGATTTGTTGTTTGTTTGTTTGTTTGTTTGTTTGTTTGTTTGTTCATTTTAGTCTTAAAAAAGTCTGAACAGAAATGGAAGCAAAGAAATATTAAAGGGGCATTCCTGACCAGTTCAAGTTATTTCAAAAGAAAAAAGAACATTTTTCAATCATAACAGTAAAAATCGGATTAAAAGTAAAAGTTAAAGTTAAAAGAAGTTATGAAATGTTAAAGATTTGCTAAATTTTGCAAAACAGTTCTCAAGCAGTTAGATATGAATATGCAAATGAAAAAGTTGATGAAGTTTTCTATTAATTGTGTAAAAAAAATTGTCTAAAATTCCATTTTTCTGCTTTGTACACATAAAACATGCTATCCTGGCTGTAAAGCTTCAAATTAATGATAAGTCAGAGATCAAATTAGAATATGAGACTGAGGCATGATTGTGCTTGAACAAACAAACAAAAAAACTGGAAATATCAAGATTTTATTTACAAACTATGTGGCATATTATGAGGGTATATGACATCATTAACTCACTACTTGTCTCCTGTAAGTAATTTTTCACCCTCGGCCAAGTAAAGGAAATTTCTGTGTTTTTAATTCCATGGAATAAAGACATTACATAGTGGTACATATAGCCAGCAAAAATATGGACATTTTTATTTTCGTGCTAGTTTCTGCTTGCGTGAAATTTCCACTTTTACAGTATTCATATTGACTGTTCAAAAATTTTAGACAAAATTAGCAAAACCTCATGGATTTTCTAACTTTTTCTAACTTTTTGAGAATTTTTGAATGTTTTTCTTGTAAAGTCTGACTATTTTTATAAGACAAACTTTAAAAGATAAAATCCAGACCAGTAAAAAGTTAGTTTGAAAACAAAGAGTAAAAAATCTTCTGAGCAAAACAATAGAAATTTGATGAAAAATCAGATGAAAATACACATTTACGAACTCGTGAAGTTTTGCTAATTTTCACAAAATAGTTCTTGAACAGTTGATATGAATATGCAAATAGTGAATTGATGATGTCATCCCCTCACAACTTGCCATACAGTCTGTACATAAAACTGGGATCTTGTTTTTCAGACCAGTTGTGCATTGACTTTGGCCTTATGCTGTGGTTTCGTTTCCTGAAGATATCAGCATACACTATGGCTGAGATAAGAATACTGTGCTAGAAATGTTTGTCCAAAGTCAAGTTGAAAAAAAAAATCTGGATCAATACCTTGATCAATTTTCATGCCAGTGGATAGTTGTTGTGTGAATAATGAATTTTGATTGTTGACTGATCACAGTTTTTGATTGATGGATAGTGAGTATTGTGCAAATAGGGCTATGGTGAAATAATTTGTCCAAAATCATCTGGTGGGCAACTTTACAATATGAAAATTGTCAATATGAAAGACGCTTTATTTTTTGAAATGTTTTCCTAGGCTTGAAATAGGTAACTTTAGCAATGTTGTTTTGACTATAAGTACTACTGCAACTGATCAAAATGATTTAATTTGCCTAATTTCCTGTACTGTAAAAGTGGATATTTTGCACAAGTAACTTTCCACACCCTGTCGGGTAAAATGAAATTCACCCTTTTTTGATCCCGCGGAATTGAGACATTTAATAGCGGTATATATAACAAGCAAAAATGTCCACTTTTGCAGTATGCCTTAGAAAGATTCTGTGCTTGGCAAGCATTACTATTTTCTAAACTAAGCAAAATGTATAGCTGGTGAAGATAAGTTTTGTTTCACAAGTAGCTTTAATAGTAGAATCAAAGCTTATGAGATGCCACCAAAAATAATCATGTAATTGTAATAAGAGATGGCAGCAATTTCTGTGCGCATGGAAAATGGGTGCTGTGGGTACAGTGCATACTTTACCAGAAATTCTGCTGTGGTTAATACTTCCCAGGCGATTTCTGATGGCTCATTTTGAGAATTCTGATTCAGAATTTATTTAAGTTGCTTTTTCCACGAAAGATAATGAATGTTAGCCCTTTTTCTCTCAGCATTGGAAAGCTGCAAGCTGAGTGGGATTCATATGCAGCAGAGGAAGAAGACACTTCAATGTTTATATTTAGAATATTCAAGTGGGGTGGGTGGGGGGTGTGGGGGGTGTGGGGGGGGGTGTGGGGGGAAGAGAGGAGGATGTCCCCTTTGTATGCTTGCTCCTTGGTGCGCGATCTCGTCCAACCTTTCCAAGCCTCGGATCGATGAAATAAGGCTCACAATTCGGGTCAGATAATTTCATCTGGAGAGCTCTAGGGATATCCTGGCAGATCCCGAAGCGATGCGGGAGCCTTTACACTCGAGGTATATCTTCCCGTTGTTTGATTTTTCGTGTTCTGTCTTAATGGTATTTGCCCTGATTTTAAATGCCTTCTTGGGGCTTGGCTGGAAAATTGCCATCAATCTGAAAGTTGAATTCTGAGGTTGTGAAATTCTAAACACATCACTTATCATGCAGTCAGAAAAGAAAAAAAAATCATCCTGCACTGCTGTTTTAGGAAATAAAATCAGAGAAAGTCAAGTTTCATATCGATGCATCAAGCTGTTATAAATCTTTGTAATCACTTCGTGTTCTGCCTTATTCAGATGTCCCAGTTTCTACCGCTAGTTTTTTGCAGTTAATCTATCTGAAACCTGACATTCTTTCTAATTGGATGAAGACAGAAATTGAAAGAACAACTCTGATTTTTGAATGGAAGGTGACAGTTTGTGTCAAAGTTTGGAGTTTTATTGCCTGTGACATAACTTACTACTTTTCTCGCCTATGACATAACTTATTACTTTTCTTTACAGTGAACTATCAGCTATTAGAGCACACATGAATTCCTTCCAATTAGTTCATCTCCTTTGATCGGTAGAGCGGATCTTCTTGTGCATGCCTCCAAGTTGAGAGATGATGCTGTGCATTCACGAATGAAATTTGTCCTGCAAATGAGCCGTCGATTTCAGCCCGAAAGATCCATCTCCGTGTTGTAATGCTTCTAGTAATGCAGCGCAATAAAGGTTACTTCCATTAGCGGTAAAATACCCCCAACAAACCGACATCTACCCCCCCCCCCATAAATGCAAGCACCAAGTGAAAGAGATACAATGTGTGAATTTATTAAAATTTATTATTAAAAAAAAAAGACAAATTCTGAGAAAGCTATCAATATCTGCTGCGCTTCTGTATCGCTTTATGTCACCAGTATCGCCCGATGGTATGGAGAAATAAATATCCAAGTGTCTGGAAGGATTTGTGAGGGTGTTATGCATTTAATGGCAGTCTGAGCAGAGAAATGATGAAAATGGTCCTTTCTTAAAAGGAAAACAATACTAATGGAGTGACTATTCCGTCTGAAAATTATGATGGTGATATTGATTATCCTCAACATAACATAACCATGTAGGTCATAAAAGGTGCCTTTAATGACGTGTGGATGCCATAATTCTTTTTAACGTGCTGCTTAGTTAATGTTTTGCAACAAAAAGAAAAAGAAATAGAGAAAGAAGCTCTAGATTGTAAGTTCTTTTAAAAGTTCTCTTAAAAGTAGAATTCCAATTATAAGTATTTGAAAGAATATATGAACAAAACAGCAAATGTGTCTTTGGTAGTGGACAGAAAAAGACAAAACTGGGGGATCTTAGTTTCTATTTTTTTTTTTTTCGATGTGTAATTTTTAAGTTTATTAAAAAAAATAACGGTGATAATTAGTTACAGTGACACATCTGGCACAGATGATTTTCTGAGGCCCCTACCTCACAAGTTTCTCATTGACTTACATACAAATCTTTACTACATTTTTCTTTTTAAGTGAAATGAACGGAATAGATTATGGATATCCTTTGCCTCATATCATTGCAGAGCTGTGATAAATTGGAATTGACTTTTTATGAGTATTTGAGAATTTAATCATATAGTGTGGAAGCAAAATGTTATTCTGGGGGCTTTTCTAAAAAAGTTATTTTTTAAAGTACAGACTAGTGTGAAGCTTGTGAAGGGATCATATGATTGCCTCATTTTATATTTATTCAGTGTGATTGTGATTGCACAGTTCTGTGAAAATGAATCAAAGTTTGAAATTCCATAATTTTCTTATTTTGTGCGAGATTTTTACAAAAGTTTTTTTTTTTTTTTTTTTTTTAATTCATTTCATTTCAGTCACCTTGAGAACAGAGAAGCAGTTTTCTGTCAAGTTGTTCAACCTCAATTTTTAACTCTCTCAGAGTTTGTCTTCTGGTGGCAATTTGTTCAAGTTTGATACAGTTTGCTATGATTATGTTGGAAGCTCAAGCTGTTTTCATATTTTCTTGTAAGTTTTCAGATGAAATTATCTTAATTATTCAGAAAATGTTACAGATGACCGTGGAAATTTGCATGAATTGATACGGCATGTTTGCCGCAAATGTCGTGATGGCGAGCAGCATTGATTGACTTTTACCGTTTTTTTAAAGCAACCCCCAAGTGATGATTTGAGCAAAGATGACATCATCCTGATGCGAAGTCCTCAGGTGTGTTCCTTTCAAGAGGATAATGGACTTAGAGCGAGATGCTAAAGGTCTAAAACGAGCGTGGCTAATGACCGGAGTCCACTCCTGGTGTTTGCTGGTGATGCGTGGGTAAAAAAGAAAAAAAAGAGTAGTAAAAAAGAAGAAGGAGAGGAAGAAGACAGAGGAGAAAAAAAAAGGGAAAGCAAAATCTGGACAGGTTCAAGAGGGTGGAAATCTGGAGGCAGCTGAAAATATCTTGGGCAATAATGGCACTGAAACAGGTTGGAGTGTTTTTCCCGAGGAGGCCTTATTTGTGTATGTATGTATGTATGTATGTATGTATGTATGTATGTGTGTGTGTGTGTGTGTGTGTGTGTGTGTGTGTGTGTGTGTATGTGTGTTTGCATTTCCCCCCCCCCCCCCAATCATGCCGGATGCTGTATAAGAGACATGCAATTAGCTCGTGGTGACAAAAATCATGGGTTACTTTCACAAGGTGTCGGGACTAGCGGAAAGGGAAGGGGCGGGCGTTGGAATGCCAGTGCACTCTTTTTTTTTCATCCTGTGTGTGTATAATAATGTGTGTGTGTATCTTTTTTGTGTGTGTATGCTTGCATAGACTCTTTAGCACCTATGCATGTTTTTTCTTTAGCTTTTGGTGACAAGAATAATCAAGGGTTGCTCTAACGAGGCAAAGGGGGGGGGGTGGACTCTCCATTTCTCTTCCTCACTATGTATACTTGTGTGTGTCTGTGTGTGTGTGTGTCAGTTTGCGTGTGTCTTGTGTTCACCCTTTACCGCTGAGAGGTTTCTTGCATTGTCAACTTTTACTTATAGAAGGAAGCAGTAAAAAAATGTTTACCGTTTATAGACAAATGAACCAGTTTGTAAGTACATTTAGCTGATGTGCACATTGATACAAACGACCTTTTTTTTCTCAGTTGGTCAGGCACTTCATTTACTCATTTTTGAAAGTGACATAATGTATAAGCTTGCCTGCGATAACAAATTATGGAATTCATGTTCAAACAACAAAATAAACTTGCGTGTATAGACCAGGTGACCAGAATGGTCCATCAATTAATACTTCGGAACCAGTATGTCATTGTTTTGCATTGACTGCATGAACACACATTTTCTATTTATATTAACCAAATACTTGGCTTTGAAGAATACATTGTTGCTGTCAGATGGAAGTACTGGCAAGCACTTCCTCTTCTGTTTACAAAGATTACATGAGTAATCATTATATCACACATGCTCGTCTTGGTGAATTTTAAAAACAAACATGCCTATTTGTACAAATGAAGTGTGACTATACAAACTGGCTTATTGATTGTGCATAACATGCGAGTGGCCCGGGGGCCGTAGAGTTGATCAGATAGAGCGAGAAATATATAGGTGTGCACATGCTTTGAGCTGTGATGATGGTGACAAATTCGTCGTTGTAATCACGTGTCAGTCTTGTGGTTGCGGATGGTCACAACTCTTGGCAAAAATGTATGTTTGAGTCAGTTACACCAAGGTCTAATTAGTCTACAATGTATAATTTTGTCTTTCTACTGGATGGGGAGGGAAGGTTTGTTTGAAGTTATAAATAAAAAAAAAATTCTTTGCCACAGCTTGTCAGATGACTCATATCTTTGAGTCTCAGGCTTGTGGCAAAAGCTATTTTAAAACCTTAGAATGTTTGAACTGTGTATTGCATATATACATTATGCATAATGAAATGCATGTATGTATGCATGTATCTATGTGTCTATGTATCTATGTATGCATATGTTTGTGTGTTTGTGTTTGTGTGTGTACACACAAATATAAATGCATATATCTACAAGGACAATATATTCACAGAGTTTACTTCATTCTTTTTGAAACAGGCTGAGGCAGGCAGTAGTTTCAGGAATCCAACCTTGTACCTTTATTCCACATGTAAATATATTGCCCTTGGTGATACAATACTAGCAGCTTGCAATCATAATCTTTGAAAATATATTTTGACAATTGCAGATTTTGTTTTTCTTAAAAGATTGTTTGATTCTTGGCCACTATCTATTTTTTCTTTTTATTCTGTGGATTGTTCATCTGTTTTCTATGTAATCGTTAGTTTCCATAGATCCTCTAGATATTTAACTTGTGTGTTTCTGTGTGTGTTTGTTCTTACAGAAAATGACGGGCATGAAAACTCCTGTGTCTGCCATTCAAACACCGATCAAGTCGGAAATTCCAAAGTTTCCTTTCAACGAAACATCGGTAAGTATTGAGAATTAGGATATGAACAATTCTCTCTCTCTTTCTCTTAAGCTATCCATCTATGTGACTATCTATCTCTCTGTCTATCTATCTGTCTGTATATCTATCTTTCTGTATATCTATCTTTCTATCTGTCTATCTTTCTATTGTATCTGTCTATATTTCTGTCTTTCTATCTGTCTATCTATTTCTCTGTTTGTCTATCTATCTATCTATCTATCTATCTGTATATATCTATTGTTCTTACAAGGTATAGATAACACTGATTTGCAGAATACTATACTTGTCTCTCAGTTATGTCAGGTCTGGTTCCATGTGTCAAGTGCTAATTATAGGGTCAAAGGTCATAAGGTCAAACAAGCTTAAAGGAATGATGAGGGTCAGTATTCAGAGAAGAGTAAAATCAAAATCAGAGTGACAGAACAGAATGATGGAAGTTTATGCAAAATTGGACATGAAATATAAAAAAGAAAAAAGTAATGAAAGTTCCACATTTTCTCCATGAAGTGATATTAGTTACAAACACACACACAGATAAAACTAGGTGATGATGTCCACAACTCACAACTTTCCAAGTGGTTTATCAAAAGAAAATAATATGTATATCTTCAAGATAGAAGGCGCTTGCGGTTGATAATTTTTAGCAACTATATTCCCTCTCCACCCTAAAAGTCACTGCTGGTAACTTATCACAAGACTGCAATAAATTGATGCGAAGGCTACAATTTTTTGAGTCTCATGTGTTTGTTGTCAAAACAGGAAATTTCCTGAAGATTTATGTTCAGGTCAAGAAGATTTTTTTTTTGAGGTGCCGACAAGTCACCTCCTGTAAGTTATTTGTGCACATGGTTGTTCCCAATGTCAATGTTTTACTAAACATACTACAATTTAGTCCCCCCTCCCCCCTTTATTTTGGGTTCAGTTTTGTTGAAACCTGAACCATTGTGGTCATGAGATAATTTTATCTCTTTTTTACTGTTTAAAGATTGAAACATGGCGTGGAATTGTAGATTATCATCTCGCAGAGAAGCTCTCTGCACCCTTGAACTTATCCAAGAGGGAAATATAGAGTATTTTGTGTGCTATTTACTGCAGATATGTTGCTAATCTTGTAAGATTTTTGTAGTAGACAGACAGTGTGAGAGATAAAATAATTAGAAAGTTTAAATTTGTCATTGTGAGCATTTTGTCAGAATATATCACTGAAAAAAAAATTCCCAAAATGTACGATACACTTTATTAGCCTCTGCTGAAATCAAGAATGCTTGAAGTGATGTAAGAGAAAAACAAAACTAACTGGTCCATCATTGGTTTCAATACCTAGAATTTCGTAAAATAACAAATGTGGTATATAACAACAGTTGCAATCTTCTCTCAATATTGAGTATATTCTCATCTGTCAAATGGTTTTAAGTCAAATGTGTGCACTCATGAGTGTATTCACTAATTCTTTTAAAGAACAGGATGTACATTTTTTTTTTTATAACTTGATTAGCATGAAATATGTTTCAAAACTATTTACAAATGAGTCCTTTTCAAAACTTGAGCACTCATCAGAATTAAACATCCAGATCAGCGTATTCACTAATTGGTGTAAAGCAAAGGATGGACGTTTTTGGATAGTTTGATCATCGTGAAATGAGTATCTAAACCCATTTGCAAATGAGTCCTTTTGTATGCGAGAGACCTAAATCCCTCACATTTGTGATTAGAGTGAGGTTCCAAGGTCCTTGTGTGCGGAGAACTATAGGAATTCTGGGAAGGAAGCAAGTGTGTAACACTGTGTTGGAATTAATTGCAAATACTGTTTCCGCCTCCCGTTCATATACAAGTCATTACTGTACCAAAACATTGAAATTAGGATTGAACTATGCGACAATGTCTAAAGCCACTAATGTATGCCATGAGCACTCTGAGGAAATGAAATGATTCCAATTATCACTTTTCAATTCAGCCCCTAAATCCCGGGGGTAATTTGAGCCGACATTATGCATACGTTGTCCTCATACCTTATGACATCGTCAGATAACACACTGGGACATTTGACGGGCTCGGGCTTGCAGTGGAGTTTATGGCGTGAAAAAAAAAATAGGGAGGGGGATTAGTCTTGCCAAAACCCAGCAGTTTTGTGGTAATCTGACACCATTTTTTTTTCATTCTTTGCCAGAGAGCATTCTCTTGACATAGTATGAGACAGGGAAAAGACTGGGTAAGCAGACTACATTTAGCCAGAGTGGTGTCATGCCCTGAAATCCAATCTGACCAGTGATTATGCATTTCCCATCGATATTTATCTGATATGGTTCTCAACCCTTAGCCAAGCAACCATGAGAGGGATGAATTTCATGTATGTCCACTCGAAAAAAGGAGTCAAAAGAAAAAATGGGGGGGGGGGAATACTGGTAAAAATCGGTGGAAATTAAGAATGCAGTGATGAATTTTGAGGCAAAGGGAGAGGGAAAGAAGAATAAATAAGGGTAATTGTAGATCTGGGCTCTATTTTATGAAGGGTTAAAATTGATTACATAGTTGATTTCAAATGTAAGTCTATGGCAGCCTGTGTGGTTAGGAAATTTAAAATCGATTTTATCTTTTGATAAAACGGGGCCCTGAGCTAGAGCGTGTGAGAAATGATAGAATGTATAGGAAAATGTGCTGGAAGAAACATAGATATCAAAATGAATCAAGGATTTAATGTAGCTATCCACTCCCCTTCAATCACACCCCCCCCCCCCCAAAAAAAAAAAAAAAAAAAAACAGCAACAGCACCAACAACAACAACAAACCTCAAAAGGAAGGAGATGAGAAGAAGGGAAGAACTGTACTGTACATGGGAGAAGGGGGAGAATAGCTGATAGATATTCACGGGAACAGAATGTCAATTGGGCCTGGGGGAGAGGGGTATGTTCTTGATGAAAGGCGAGGTATAATGAAAGCATGATTAGAAAGGAAAAGGAGATGAGGGATTTAGAAAAACAACATCAACAACAGAAGAAGAAGAAGAATGCGCAAAATGAGCAACGTGCAGCAAAGATTGGGTTGGAGGTGGCGAAAAAAGTAAAGGAGAAAAAGGCATCTTGCCACACAGTTGACAGGAGTGAAGATAGTATGATGAAGAGAAGGACGGAGAAAATATCGAAAGAAAAGAGGATTGCAAGGAAAATTCTTTTCTCCTCGCATTGATCTGTCATACGTGCTTATTCTCACTACCGCCAGTCCAATTGCCTTAAGTTGAAATTCACTGCATACCTCTCTTTCAAAGCAAACTCACCGGGAAAGGGGAAAAAAAAGAGGTTTAAAAAAAAAGAATAAAGGGAAAAATGGGAAACGCAGTTGAAGATTTTTTCCCAGGTCAGCTTCTCAGTGCGCAAAATAGATTGTTGAGCTCCTCGTGGTAATGTGCTGCCGTCCCTGAGTCAGCCATCATCTGGCAAAGCATCATCAGTATCATGTGTAGATTAGGCATGAGATGCTTCCACTATGTTCAGTGGGCGTGGCAGGGTGGGGGTGGTGTTGTGCTTCAGGTGACAGACATCTTGGGGGAGGTGTCATAATGGAGCTGTGAATATCAACATGAAATTCATTTAGCGCAGGAGAGCAAAAGAAGGACAACCCTCTTTTTGTAATACATCTGTCTAAATTTGTTTGTTTGTTTGTTCTCTCTTTGTTTATTTACTTATTTGTTTGTTTTTGACCAGAATGGATCTGTACAGTTATCATAGAAAAGGGGCAAATATTTGCCAAAATTACTAGACATTGACAGACAGTATGCTTTATTGACTAACGATTGTCAGTTCATCTTGAGATTATTTTGCTGGAAGTGCTCAAACGAGGACGGTTTATGTCCAACAAAATAAACTTTTAGAGCTTAATGAGAAGGTTGAGGGCAGAGATAAATTGTCAGGTAATATATTAGCTGATACCGGTAATTATATGTAGTGTGACATTGTGTGTGAATGCCGTATAGACTGAATTAGGAGACGGCAGTGTTATAATGCCTAAATTGATGATTAATGACATGCTGACTTTGATGACCATTATCATACTTTTACAGTATGATTAGAAAAAAAAATGTCAAGAAAAAGCATGACCCATGTAAGGATTTGATCTTACAAAGGAGCAAGATTTTTCTATTTGAAGTCCCAGTTAGTTTTTCTGTGGTACCACGCACACCGTACACCGAAGGGGAATTTTAATTTGTGAGTGCACTGATGGAACTAGGAGGCATACGTGCACAAATTCATGGCAGCATCGCATTATGCACATGGATGTCATATTAGTGTGATGGTAAACCTGGTTCTAGGATGATCTGTATCACATTACATTAGCAGTGTGACATTGCCCAGAGAGCTATTAAAACAAATTTCTTTACAGGTGGCATAGAGTTGCCACCACTTTATTGGCATTCAAAACAATCATGAGTTATTGATATCAAGTATTTGTACATTTTGTAACTATACAGACAACTTTCTTCATCAGACTTGCATAGTAGATATTGCACCTACACGTGCACGTACACACACAGACAGGCGCATACATGTTATATAAAATGTGTGATGTGCGATATAAGTACAAGTGTGTGATGTAAATGACACTTCAATATAATTAATTGCTCACTCCTCTGTTCCGATGAGCTTTTAAATTGATTACATGATAAATTAAAACAAGATACTGATGAAAACAATATAACCAGCAATCAAATTTTCTGAGGGGATTGTGTCATGCAAGCTATAAAGTTATCTTTTAGTAATCCCTCCATTTCCAACCTCCAATCCATTTACCCATTGTTTGATTAATGTAATGCAACAATTAATTAATTCCACATGACGTAGTCGTAATTTTACAACCTTCATCATATAACAGTTCATTTACAGGTGAAAATATTTGCAACATTTTGTATTCATGTGATAATTTTGTATTTATTATGACTGTGTATGATTTTGTTGGAAATGAAAAATAAATGAAATAAAAGGAAATTGCATTAGGCCTGATTCAGCATTGAATAAAGGAAGGCCACTTGATGTTTTGAAGTATTCGCTACACAATGCTAATTAAGCAAGGATATCTGAACACTAAATTCCACTGGAATTTTTCCATCTCATCCGTATCTGATTTTGGAATGTGCTGTGACACAGTGCCATATCATACAATATAAAAAGGGATTTTGTTCATATCTGAAATGTAATTCAGCAAACATAAAAGAAAAACCAGAAAATCAATGACATCCAGTGTTTTTATCTGGGGTTTTTTTCCCCAGAAAATAATGGTAGTGGATGCAACCACATAAAATCAATTTTATTGTAGTACAGTAAGCTGACAAGATGTTTAAAATTTTAACATTTACAACCTCTTTCTTCCTTCTTATCATTATTGTTGAGTTTAGGTATTTATGAAAACTGATATGACTTGATGCTTAGAATACTTCTATGGGATTTCATGTAAAAAAAAAAAACCCTAACAAAAACAAAACTCAAAACAGATATTTAGTTAGGATTTCTGTAAATACTGAGGGAGTTTTGGGATAATAGCATCACCACTTTTAATTTTCATCTGTGAATGCTACTTATGTCACTGTGTCATGATAGTGTCAATTTAAAAGAAAAATCCCTTAACTCTCTTATTTAAGGTATGATTTTTTTTAATGAATCTCTCATATTTCCTGTCTTTGACTTCTCTATTATTCAAGAGAGCCAACTTGATCTTGATGTAGATTTGCACTTTAAATGTCATGTAGCAAACTTGTTTGCTGCCCTCTATAGTTGTCATACATCTCTTCACAACATCAACATTGTACGTATGATGGTAGATATGGCACATCTCTTCACATTTTGCTCAAATTGACTATGCATGTAATTTAGATGCCAATGATATTTTGCGATGCAAGTGAGCTGGAATGTATGTAAAACCATTTTAATTTATTTAGTATTGGCCTGAAATAGAAATGGTGCTATATATAGGATGGTATCAACTAAAGATTTAAATTACTTTGTGCCAAGATCATGGGTGTCATACAGTGAGAATGAGGTAATCAGCTGAGAGATCTAATGATTTATGTCTGGGCACTCGAAAGCTAGAAGATTAAATTGAAGTCACAATATGCCCCTGCTGCCTTGGAACGATGTGACATGGTTCACAAGTTAATAATTAATCAAAGACAGTATTTTAAGTGCCAAGAAAAAGCCGACAAGAAAAATTTAATGGTGGGTGGGGTGGTTGCCTTGATGGAAACTTTCTCTTTTCTCAGTTTTACGTGGTATGCTCTCATTATCTTAATATTGACACTTATTTGCATAGATTTTTTAGGGTTTAAGAGTGGAAGGATTGTACAGTTCTTGTTGTAACTCAGCATTTCATTTGGAGGTTGCTGGAATGTGCACGTAACGTTTGCTTTTTCTGTCTTTTTTTCACCTCTCTGCAGCATCAGCATGGTGGAAGCGGCAGTCAAACAATTCCACGTAAGTTCTGCTACCCCCTCGTATTCGATTCATTTTTCCCCCTCACCAGATCCTTTGTCTCCCTTCCAATCCTTCCTAATTGCCTCCGTTTTTTGCCTTACGCCGAATTATCTTCCCTTCTCATCCTCGTCCTCCCCCACCGCCCCCACCCCCGTCATCTTCGCATCACTGATGCTCGTCCTTCTTTCCCATCCCCTCTCCTTTTTTCGCCTCTCTGTCGCTCCATTCTCTCCCTCATCCTGCCAGGAGCTTATCCTAGCATTCCAATTTCTCCTTTTCTTTCTCCTTCATTCCCCCACCTTCTGTCTCTCTCTTTCACTTCTCCTTACCCTTCACTTTATCACTATCTTCTCTTCTGTCTTATCCACAGCCCCAACAACATTACTGTTTTAAAAAAAAAACACCTAATTTCTCACTTTTTTCTTTACCTGTCCTCCTTTACCTGTTTCCTCAATTCTCATCACCTTTCCCCCTAATTCTTAGCCTGTCTGAAGATGCTTTTTTTGAACACCAATATCTTTCATTGGCATTTAGTTGAAAAACAACAACAATAACAACAACAACAGCGACATCAACAGCCACCACACGACTTTCCACGCACCGAATTACATTGATAATTGAATTCCAATAGAATTTCTGGAGATCGAGATGGGTTACTGAGAAAAGAAAAAGACACGTGAAGAAACTTGGAACGGGAGGAGACCGCAGATGACGAGAATGAAGCAGTGTGAGCCAGTCGAATCCGGATGATTGCATTCATGCCAAGTAGTGATCACCCTGACCCTACCCCCCCCCCCCCCTCACCTCCCCTCCCCCACCCACCACTGTGTTATTTTGTGGAAACAGACCTGTTTACCTCGCCATGTTAGAGGGCAGTATCCAAACAGGAATGTTTTGGTATTTTCTGCGACCAGAATCCTCACCCCTCTTTTCCATGTCATGGCCACAGGTTGGCTTTATTGAGATACGGAATACCTTTTGCTTGATATACAACACAGTGATATGATGATTCAAATGATTAATGTAAATACAGACATGGACCATTGCAGGATGTGCATGTTGTGATGACTCTTTTTTTTTCCTGATAAGAGTAACATCCTGCATTTTAAATCCTTCCTATTCAACTCCTCAATTGCCAATGATTGACAGCATTTAAGATCTAGGTGTTGTTCTTGTAACAATTTTACCAGTGGAAAATTATTTAAAGGTCGACATAAAATATATATATATATATATATATATGTATTCATTACTACTATGATGCCTCATTTAGAGCAATGTCATTTTTGGGTCACAAGATGGATGGAATGGGGATGGAAATTTTTACGCATTTCACATGACATAAAACTAGTACAAAAATAAAAGCATGATTTTAAATTTTTTTAATCCTTTATAATTGTATGTAAATTATTCTATGTCTTTAATATCAATACAGACATATTGTAGATATGTCTCTGTTACGTTATTGAGTCCTGTAGCGTGAGTGAATTTGCTGTCATAATGAAGACCAGTAACCTTATACTGTAGTATGTGCTGTCAAAGCCCCCTTTCCCAAATGGCAGCGGTGAGCTGTTTGAAGTGCTTGCTCGATTGATTTGACTATCCACAGAATTGAACATACACGAAGCTCATCTTACCCGGCCGAGCGCGAAAAAATTACTTGTCCGAAAATTTCTGAATTGACAGTACTTGACTTTACTGCCATTCAAGGTGTCACAGCTTTTGTTTGATGCATGTCCAATTTTGCCGAAAACCTTCGATTGATGTGTTGCTTTAATTCCAGTGTTTCATTTGAAGGGACTGTCCCTTTGAGGTAACATTTCAAATGTATCGAAGGTGCAGGATTCTTTGCTGCAGAAGGACGTTATTGATATTCAGAAGGAAGTGATTCATAATGGATTGCTGCTGAGTCAAATTTTTTTTCCATTCAGTTTGAATTATGTTTATAGATGTTACATTTCTGTAATTTTGTAAGTCCTGTGAGCCTTATGGGAATACTCAAATAATGCATTAAGTATTTATAGTATTGTATTGCTCAGAAAATGCAAGTAAACATTTTCTAGGGGGTACAGAGGGGACTGTCATATTGATCAGGGTTGAACCACTTTTATTCATAAATGAGCACATGATTTGTTGTAGTTTTGATATGATCTGAAATGATCATAAAATTGAGCAGTAGAAATATTTTCATATGATATCCCAGTATTATGAGGAATATTTTGAAATTTGCTTTATGTTTAGTTTTCTGTGATTCCTCTCCTCATCGATGCAGAATGTAATGCAGTCATTATTAGAAGGAAAAGTGCCGTATGATTATGAAATCAACATTGAGAGTGGTCATTAACATACCACATTCTGTCATTCAACTCCAGCTTGCACTTTAGTATGCCTCACAAATGAGTGATTATTCATATTTTACATATTGTAGATCGCTCAGTCTTTCTTCCCAGGGTCAAATGAATATATCTGGCATATCTTCCATTGCTTTTCTTTTGCCGACATCTTTTAAGTGATGTCAGAAGGAAGAGAATGTTTTCATTTTTTTTTTATGCCTCCGCCACGAAGTGGTGCCGGAGGCATTATGTTTTCGGGTTGTCCGTCCGTCCGTCCGTCCGTCCGTCCGTCCGTCCTTCCGTCCGTCCGTAATGAATTTTGTGGACAAGGTAACTATCGAAACCTGTTGAGGTATCCTAATGAAACTTGGCATGTATGTGTATTAGGGGGTGAAGTTGTGCCTATCAACTTTTGGGTGCACATGCTCAAGGTCAAAGGTCAAAAGGTCAAGGTCAAATACATAAAATTTCACTATTTCCACCATATCTATTGAATGCCTGAAGAGATTTTCTTGAAACTTAGTGTATACATGTATTACCCAATTAAGATTCTCTGGTGAAAGTTTGGGTCATGAGGTCAAAGGTCAAAGGTCAAAAGGTCAGGGTCAAATACATAAAATTTCACTATTTCCACCATATCTATTGAATGCCTGAAGATATTTTCTTGAAACTTAGTGTATACATGTATTACCCAATTAAGATTCTCTGGTGAAAGTTTGGGTCATGAGGTCAAAGGTCAAAGGTCAAAAGGTCAAGTAAAAATATTAAAACTTTTTTTCTCCGTACCTTGGAAAATTGTTCAAGGTATCTTCATGGAACATAGTATATACATGTACTGACTGGAAGTGATTATCTAGAGAATGTAGGGTTCATGGGGTCAAAGGTCAGGGGTCAAAGGTCAAGTGCAATACTTCAAAATTTTACTATTACCCTCATATTTATGCAATGCCGGCAGGGTTATTTTTTTACACTTGGTGTATGCGTGTGTAACCTAATAGAAATTCTCTGGAAAGTTTGTTTTTTTTCTCTCTTTTTGCCTCAAGGTCAAAAGGTCAAAGATCAAGTGAAAGTGCTGAACTAACTTTTTCCTCCATATCTCGGAAGTGGCTCAAGTTACCTTGAAACTTAGTACAATTATGCATGTTCTACCTGAAAGTAATTATCTTATGAATTTTAGGGTCAAGGGCCAGATGAAAATGGTAACAATTTACTATTCAATTCAGAAATTTCACTTTTTCTCCACACCTGTACCTTGAAAATTACTCAATGCCTAAATGTATGAATGGGTCAAAGTCAAGTTAAAGTCCTTAAATCCCTAGATACATGCTCTCTTATTCAGCCAATTAAACCTACGTCAAGGAAGGTGAACATTCAACACATTTGTGACAAACTTGTCATTCCGATATTTTGCCAATTTTGTGAAAATGTAATCACACAGTGTCCACATGTACTATCTAGACCTATTGGGAAAATCATGCATTATGGCGGAGGCATACCAGTCGCCAAAGCGACATTTCTAGTTTAAATCTGAGTAACTATGGCATCACTTCTCATTTTTTTATTTCTGGAATTCAGCGACATCCAAACCTTTTGCATGAATTATCTGCTGTGTTATAGCTAGTGAATTCCCAGCAGACTTGAACACTATACTCGGTGAATGTGTTTCTTTTACTCCTCCCCCCCCCCCCCCCCCGAACTTGAATAAAGTCTAGCTCTCTTCTTCCGTGCATCTTCTCCTACCCCCACCCCTGTGAAGGATTGTGATAGGTGACTTACCCCCAATAGCCATTCAACCATCCTTCACCAGTGAGGGTGATATCACACTCATACGATAATTCTTTTGAAATCACATTTCCGAAACATGTTCTGAATGTGTTTAGCGTTATGAAATGTGCAGAGTCTGACACGACTCTCTTTGCCTCCTGCCACCTGCAAAGAAACGGTACGTGCGATAGTAGCAGTGCACATCATGACCTGTCAATCAAAAATGCTCCAGCTCCACCCCATAAGTCATGTTAAGGAGGTCGAACCATTGAGATCGCTGACACGTGCGCCCAGAATCCAGCAAACTTTGATGGGAAAACACCTCCAGACCATAAAAGTAAGCCAAATGTGATTGGAGAAGACTTGTTTGGAAAAGATTCATTCAAAAAAGCCATACTCGGTTAATCATGAACCATATTTCTAGACATGTTTTCATGTAAGTTCATGGCCAATGTGACAAGACTCCAAGATCTGCAAATGTGAAAGGGGTGCAAATATGAAAGGGCTCCAGGATGAAAAAAAAAAAGAAAGAAAATTGCTCCATGATGGTATAGCAGTGGTGATTTTAAAACTGTGATATTGTGAAATAGGAGTCAGCCGAGCATGAGAGAAGTTACGTGTGATATGTAACTTGCCTATTGAGAACTTGCGCGTGCCGCAGCGCCGATGCATGAGAGAAAAAGGCTTTGCTTTTAAGAACGTCACGAAGGAAGGGTAAGGTTAAAAGATGGACAGACAGGTTTTGTGGTAGATTTTGTGTGAAGTGGACACCTGAAAGGCCCCAAATGTCACAGAAATGTCAAGACTTTCAGCTCTTCCATGCTGTAGTGGGCCAGAGCTATTTCGGAGAATAATATCGACTCGTGATGCATTACGTATTATTCCTGCGCCGTTACTTTCAATGACGTTCATACAAAGGACTTTATGCATTCCAAGTCAACCATTAGAAGGATGTGGGGGGGGGGGGGAGACTTATGTTATTCTCGTAAGCACTGTTAACTATTTTGTATTAATATATTATATATTTGTTATTGAAATCCTAAATGGCTCAGATATTTATATTTTCAATGAGGGAATGAGACAGTTAATTTGTGCATTGTGAGTGCTGCCTTGATGGTGACTGATGAGCACACATGATATTAAAGCACCTCCTATAAAATGAGGAACTTCGTAGGGACAGAGTGATATCTTGCCTCTTTGCGAGGTCTTTAGTATTTTGATACCTCTTGCGGCGATGGACAGTGTCCAATGTCCAGTCATGCGATGCTGCCTTGAAACGAATGTCAAAACAGCATTTAACGCAGAGTCTGGGTACCTAGGGAGGATATTGTAACTCAGGCTTACCATAAAGATGAAACATGCTAAATTGATTTGTGTTTTTCTTTTATTTGGATAATCCATCTGAGAACATTAACAGTGAATTAGATTATACAGATCAGTCATTATTAAATCAGCAATATTATCGTCCTCATTACTGTAGTTAGATAGAGTTCTTAGATTACTTTCAACCAAGGTTTAGGCAGATATAATTATGACCAATATTTCATATGGGCTTCAAGAAGTGACATCATTTAAAGTACATTGTATCATCAAAATAGGTGTGACATGTGGGATTCATTGTGGTTTGGAGAGTTTTGATCTGACTTGACTCCTATGACTCAGCAGAAAAGGAAGGGGGGAAAAAACATAAATGGTAAAACCAACTGCATAAGGAAATAATGTAGTAACACAGACAAATTCTCTTGAAATTTGTGGTTGATTACCTATTTCCTTTCAAGCTGGAGAAAAAAAAGTCACCCTATGCTACTTTACTCTTTGTGGTTTTAGTATGTGTGCATATGGATAAACCATATACTGCAGGTCACAGTAGTGCAAATGCAGGGAAACATTACTCTGTTTTACAGTGAGTCTTTGACTCCTATAGCATTTTGTAAAACTAGAATTAAATAAAATGTCAACGACCTCCAAAGAACATTGATATGGATATAACCCTTAGAACCAACAATGAAAAAAAAAAAAAAAAACATTTTTGGCTGTGAAAGCATTTTTCAACGGTTATCATTGCTTGAAGAAACATTGAGGATTGTGTAAGAGCATATGTGCAAATGACTCATGAAAAAAAAAAACAACAAACATAATGTAGGGGAGTGTCTTTCTTTTGTTTCCTCTGAAATTGTTTCTATGGAAACCAGTCTTGATAGTAAGTGCATTTAGTGGTAGGTATGATAAATTATGGGAAGGATAAAATTTATGCATTTGGGGTTATTTTTGCCAATCTTTCCTCACAGGCCATGTTGCTAATAATTGTTTTTATGGAAGTCAGTCTTGATAGTAAGTGCATGCAGTGGTGGGTATGATGAATTATGGGAGGGATAAAATCTATGCATTTTTGGTTATTTTTGCCAGCCTTTACTCACAAGCTGTGTTGCTAATAATAAAGCGAGGTTCCCCCCAAATGGCAAGTTGAATCATAATTTGTATCACAAAATTAAGACAGCGTGTGTTCACATGCTAAAATAAATCAATAAGCTAATGTAAGATTGCAGTAGTTATGTAAAAAAACATGCTTAATCTCTGCAAGTGTGAACTACACTAATGTAGGTTATGTGTCTGCATGTATCCAAAGATGATGACTTCAAAAGAGTTTCTTTTTATGGTGCTCTGTGCTCCTCTGTTTCTCTCTCCTGTTGCATGCCCAGCTCTGATGTGACAGGACAAACATGTGCAGAGATATAAAAAGGAGAAGAAAATTAATGGAGATTTGCCACCATCTGGAATTGTTTCAACTTCGAGTTCTGGTGTTACAAGCAGTCACACCATATAAACATCTTCAAGTGGTTCAAGACTACCTCCATTTACGCAGCATTTGAATTAACTTCAAAATACTTGGAAGTTATCTCACCTCGATTAGATTTGGAATGTGTCTTTCAAAGGATTATGAAACTGCTGCATGTCTTTATTTTGTTGTGGTAATTCTACCATTAAAAGGAAAAAAAAAAAAGGTTTATTAAGTCCGTGGTGGTTTTGAGAAACTCATTAGACTCGGATGTCATGAAAGACGGGAGATTTTGTTTTTGAAAGCAAAAATTAATTTACCTCTGATATTACATTTGACGCCCCCACCATATTCCTTACTCCATCCCCCCCCCCCCCACCGCCATGCCCGAAGGAAAGATGTATGTTTCAATTGTTAGTTTAACCCAATTGTGATTTTGTGTTGTTATAAGCAGTCTTTAATTCATTAATGCTAGCCAGCCCACATAGTGGGGGAGTAGAGTGGCATGACAGAGTGAAAAGGCAAATACAGGGTTTAAATTAACCAGATTCCTTCGACCGGACTCCAGGAATACAAAAGCAATTTCTCCCACATCATGCCCCCAGGGCGACCAATTATGGCGAGGGATACTGCAGCGGAAAAAAAAAAAAATATGAGGCTGAGGAAAAGATGGTGTTGTCCCAAGGCCCCCGTTGCCATCGAAAATTGTGAGTCACGCCGCGGTGATCAGTTCCTATCTGCCGAAACGTCTTGTCGCGTTTCATTACTCATGCAAAACCAGAAGGCTCATGTGTTTCCGCCCGATCTCTCTGTCTACAAGAGGGAAAGTGGAGTTGGGGGGGGGGGGTGAGATGACGAGGGTGGGGATTGGTTGATGGGACTGGTGGGGGGAAGGGTGGGATGGGGGTAGGATGGGAGCTGCGAAGAAAATGGGAAGTGGAAATCTTTGGAGTTACGTGTAGTAGTGTATATGGTAATTAGCCAGATGAATGAGTAAAAGTGTCTTGTTAACAAGGATACTTCCAGACACATTGGGTATATGTTTATATATTCTTAAAGGCGTTTCATATGAATGATAATTAGCAAAGAAAATGGGATTCCACTGGGATTCGAAGCCAAGACCCCTGGATTGCTCAAGCGGTGCCCTTTCCAACTGAGCTATGGAAAGCCCTGGTACAGTGCTTATCCCTGAAGCACCTTAATTTTCATTGCTCATGTGGCTGGAAGCTATCATAAGCTTGACAGCAGCCTGTGTCGTGAAAATCGCATGACAAAGTTTAAAACACAAGTCCCTTGTAAGAAGGCAGTGATCATCACAGAGCAATGGAAACTTATTTGTATGCACACCTGCTTTCTGGAGTTGTATGGACCTTGGGAAAGCTGTGTAGCAATTTACATGCATCTCATTGACGACATCTGCATGTCTGTAACACTGATAGAGTAGAGATCAGGTCACCGCACGGCGACTTTATGGATGCGAGACCAATCGGACATGATGAGAGCATTGTGTGAAAACAAGGATATATTAATTGCAACCACATAAAACAAATCCTTGTGTACCATTGTTTCGATTCACGATTTGCATTCGTGCAATAGTTCTCTGCATGAACATGCTGGCACGCGCGAAGCAAAACTGAAGTGAAAGGTAATAAATTGAAGTGCTTAATGACTTCACCCAAGTATGAATATCAGTATGAACGCTCGCTGGTCTGAATAGGAGTAGGATGCTCACAAGAATCTTGATGAGTCTGCCATTTTTTATTTCCAACCCAGCAAGAAGGCAATCCATCATTTAATTGCTGGTTGGCGTCGGTATTTGATTGCTGAGAACTAGGGATCGGTAGAAGAAGATTGTGGATGATCTTACAGTGATTCAATTTCAGAAGGTGCCTTCCAAGGTTTGTGTGTCTGTCTTATGTGGATCTTCTTGTCTCTCTTTTGATAAAATGTATTATTTAATTTATAATATTTATGAATATTTAATATTCATGCTTTCTGCTTGTTTAACAGTTATGCTATTAGAAATACTGGTTCATCCTGCGTTTTTGTGATTGAGGAGTTTTGGGAATTGACAAACTTTTGGACTTGTATCATCACTCTATTATGGTTGGCATATCAAAATTAATTCCCAAAGGAGTGGGCTGTAACGTGCCATTAATATTTCGTTATTATATTTTGTGTAGCAGAATTAGGGCACTAAAAAACTAGAGCATAAATATAATACCTCTTGTGAAGACCAAGTATGCTGTCAACTACAAACAGTGCAATAGTGTGGGAGTTGCACAATTATCTTGTCCTGCTTCCCATACATAAGATATATGATGACCTCCATTAGGGGGGGGGGGGGGGGTAAGAGATACCCTTGTAAATAACCCCACCCCCTCTTCTTGGTCTCTTCATCCTTTCTTGTAAACATTACCATGGCAACGATTCCTGTAGTGCCCTCATTTAATGCACATTTCCATGTACCCAATCACTGGATGCTCATTTCCCCGAGAGGGAGGTGAATTTGCTCTGTTCTCTCATTTCCCTGAGAGGGAGGTGAATTTGCTCTGTTCTCCAGCAACTGTGTTGTCATGGGGACCCCAGCACGTGCTGGGGTTAACAATGAATGTGCACTTTTGGGCTGGCAGTCTACTGCAATCCTGTCCCCTCCCCCCCCCCCCCCCCAAACAAAAAAAGAAAAAAAAAACACACACACAAGCAACAACAAACAACAACAACAACAAAACAAAAAAGAAGAAGAAAGAAACAAAAGAAAAAAGAAAAAAAATCTCTTTCGCTTTTATAAGTCAACCATCTGCAATTGCTCTATACTTCTGCCCATGCATTCATTACATCTTACTGTGTCTTTCATAGGATGCTTGAAGTAACTCCAGAATGCTAGAATTACAAGAAGTGTACTGGGATTTTTAAGACTGTCTTTTTTGAATGTGTGTTGTAAACCTCTTTTTGTTATTCACTTGCTATGTCTATAATACAGCTCCAACCACTTCTGAAATGATTTCTTCAAAAATTGGGCAACATGAAAAGTTGTTAATGGTGTTGTTCTTGAAACAAAACTAAGTTTTTTGCCAGCATAAAGCTACTTGTGTGTATCTAAATGTCTCTGATGGCTTATATACTTTACCTCTATACTAAAGACATGCAGGCTGGTAAGTATACTGTCAGAGCTCTAAGATGCATGCGGACTTTCCTTCCTTGAGCATTTGTTGATCTGTATTTTGTTCAGGGTCTCTCTAAATTGGCACTCCTCGTATCTTGCTCATGATTCATGTGCAGTAGATCATCTCACATGGTATGGAAGGCTAATCGGCTGCTCAGATACATAGATCCAACAATCCCACATTTTCTCACATCCGTCGAATTTAGCCGCACATTTTTGTCGGCCGTGCCAGGGAATTCCTTGCCTGTGTACTGTGGAGCGCCATCTCTTGTTTGATCCTTCTGTAATCACGAGGGTAACTGCCACCCCCATAGTGTTGCTGATTTAGCTGTCATTTTATACCTTAGCCCTGCGATAACAGAACATTGTATGCTTTTTGGATTCATGTTTGTCCATCTGCATTCATTGCTACCATGATAATTTTGGAACAAACATGATACTGTATACGCTGTTATTTTCGCGTAGAAATATTTTCGCAAATGAAGAGGTCATAGATATTTTTGTGAAATGTCGTTTTTGCGAATTGACGCCGACATGAATGTAAATGCACTATTATCCTAGCGCATGGCGACATTTTCGTGTGTTGTTAAATTCACAATCCAACTGTGATTTGCGAAATTCACGAAAATTAAATCCTCGCGAAAATAACAGCTTATACAGTAGAATGAAAACAAACACACAAATGAACTAACTCTTTTTACAGGATGACAAATGATATACATTTTCTTTTTAAAAAGGATATTTGGTGTAGGGGCAGGGATTGAGGTCAGATTTTCATCATGTAAGTTGTGATATCTATCTCAGCAGTGCACCAGTTTCATCAGTGAATTTTTTGTTGTTTCATTTGTGGTTTTTGTTCTTGAATATATAATGTCACCAGCAATGGCATCTCGCCATGCAATTCTGCTACAGAAGGCTCACATTGGCAGTGTTTGTTTGTATTCTCAAGCTCATTCTGTGTCTCTGCTGTGACGATATGATTACACCCCTGACTGACAAGTATTGTTATACCTACAGTCACAGTGCACCAAGCAGATAAGGTGCTTAACCTTTTTTTTTTTCCCCCTTTGGTAAGGGAGGCATGTAACTCTTTTGACCGTATACGTGAGCGAGGGCCTATTAGCTTTCTAATAATAGAACGAGATGTGCGCGCGCCTCATGTGTGGGCGAGAGAGAGAGTAGACTGATGCGATTGACGTTATTGCAGATTGACGAGACAGGAAAGCAATGGGGGATCCTCGTACTCCGTAGCCTGACAGCAGAAATATTTTTGCCTTGGATGAGCAGCAAAAGTTGATGGTTGCCATGGCAATGTTTTGTGTCACAGGCAGTGGTGGGCATTATTCCGCTCCCCAGCGGTAGGCAAAATATAGTATCAGTTTTTTGGGTTTAGTATCAACAGCATTGAATAACATTATCTGGGGAATATGATAGTCAATGAAAATAGGTTTGTGTTTTGTGCATATGTGTGTGTGGGTTTGTGTGTGATATATACATTGAATGAATTTTGTTTTTTGTTTTTATGAACATGAATGAATAGATTCAAACAAACAAATATGCTATTGAGTTTTGCAAGTATCTTTCAAGTTGTTTATGCAGCAAACAGATGCATGAAAGACTGATTTCCTTGTTGATACTATCCCATTTTTATCAACCAAATTCTGAATTTCAGAGCCTAATGATACACCTGTAGATCCAAACTGTGTAAGCCAATGTCCCTATCCGAAGAAACCACTCAACAGGAGTGCTCTTGTCATTTTCATGAATATGTAAAAGACAGGGTCAGTTTATTCATTAATTTCAGTCTTAACAACAACAGCAACAACACAACATATCATCAGCTAACACCTCTCCCAGTACCGTGTCCTCTCTTCCGGAAGAGGGTAGAAGTGGTCTTGTGGGGTCGCTTTTCAGACCAGGTATGTTCTCTCTTTAGCGTTTTGGGTTGGATGGTCTCTTCTTCACCTTTGAAGAAGGTGATGGGGGAGATAGAGAGAGTGGGCATGTTTCAAGAGATGCGGCGCTATGTAGAGGAGGGAAAGAGAATTGACTCCCCCTGTATTAACCAGGCATGAGGATGAAGAGCCTACTTGTCAGTCCGCATTCCGCATCCCATCTCACGGCCGCATCTCGTCGTTTTGCCTGTTTTCGCATCCGACAGTCCTCCTCTGCCATCTCATCCCTCAACTCACCCCTCCCCAATCTTTCCCCCATCCTCTTGACCCCTCCCTCTGTCCACCCCCCCCCCCCTCCCAAACCTTCCACATCTCTTCCACTTAACACTCACCACCGCCACCATTCCCTCTTCCTTGGGCCCGATGGTCGGCGATGTTCCTTCCGATAATTGCTACTTTATCAGCCCCCTCTGGAAGCCAGCTGATCCGGGTGTCACAATGGGATGATGGCACTTTAGGAGACGGGGAGGAAGAGGAGGAGTGGTTGCTATGATGGATGGGGCTGGGAGCTGGAGGGTGAAAATACTGATGCATTATGTCTTCGCCCCCGAAAGAAGGTGTTATGTCCTACATTGATAGTATCCCCAGCCCTCCCCCATCCCCCACATCCTCCCACTAAGCAGAATGGGAAGGTGTCTGTATAAAGGTCACTATGAGTCTTGACCGTAATGATAGTCTGGATGAAAGCAAAAGCAGAGACATGGGGAATACATATATACACTGACATATTAAATGTGAACAGTTATATTTATTTTCTTGGCAGTCTTTCAGTATTGCAAATAAACTGTATGTATTTGTGTTAGTTTTTACTATTGTGATTTGAATGTCAAAGTAAATTTTGCCATGATGATTAAGTTTGTAAAATTCTGTTGAAGAAACTGTTCTGTATAATGATTCTGTATATATTATATATATTGTATTTATTTCTGGTCATTGTAGTTTGTGTATTTTAGAAAATGTATGTTTTATGGAGCTGTTTGATTCAGATGAAAGGAGATCCTTTTTTTTTTTTCTTTTTTTTTACTCTCATCCTGCCCACCCCTGCTGCATCCATCTCTGATGAGCATTGGGTAAATGAGACAAGACAATGAGGTGTATCTGCAGTCCAGATTTTCTGGCATGCTCGTATGTCGTGCCCATTTCTGATTTGGCTTCTGATGCCTTATTTCCTGTCCTTGTCTAGAGCAATCCTCTCAGTACTTCTTTTGATCATTTGGAATAAACTTCCCAAAAAGCCCCCCCCCCCCCTCCCAAACAAGCCCCGGTCCCTTCTACCAGTAGGCACTTCATGTTGTGCAGTTCTGAAATCAAATATTGAATTGTTGTGATGTGCTGACACTTCCCATCACTCTGCCCCAATATCGTAACAACCACTTTCTGCAAAATTACTCGGCAAACGGAATCAATATCCGTTTCGGAGCACCATCTCCTCCCATCTGATTGTCGTCATTCTGGTTTGGAGGCTTGCCGATAATACGCACCACTTCTTCTTCCAGGAGCGGTACCATTGGTGGTTTGAAATGTTTCATACCTTTTGTGCCACATGCATCTCTGCGTAGTAATTCCCAGAGTTTGTGAAAAGTAGTGATATCCACCTAGGACAAAAAAAAAAAATAATAATAATCACACGTTGTAACAGTAATGAGGATGGAATTGGACAAATGTGTTCATTATCATCTGTCAATTTGATTTTCCTGGTGCAAGGTATAACATGTTGCAAATGTTGCATTTCATGCGGTGAGTCACGAACAAAGCGTCAGTGCTCTATTGGAGAAATGGAGTCATAATGTGATAGCGATTTTGAATCGGCGAGTGATGAAGATGTACATTAAGCCTCATCCGTATTGTATTATACCTTTTGAAACGTACTTCCTGGTGGGATAATGACTTCATTGAGGTGGTTTTGATGTAGTGATAGAGCCGGGGCAGGAAAGAAGCATGGTACTTTTGTTTGACTGTTTGGATGTTATAAATTTGAAATCAAATCCCTATTTGGTGGATGCTCCATATGGTTCAAACGCAAAGCTCAGTTTTAATTTCAGACTTATGGTCTTTTATGTGTGAACATTTGTATTCAGCTGTTCTATGCTGGTTTATTGATTGTTTCTCTTTAGAAGTTCACTTTTCTAAATCATCTGTTTTCCATTTCAAAGCCATTTTTTTGTGGGTTGTCATTAGATATTACAGTATATCAAAGTATACATATGTTTGTGAAAGAATAGGCAGTATCATCATGTGTACTTTACTTTTCTAAATCATTGGTTTTCTGTCTGAAACTCATTTTTCTGTTGGGCTATAGTTGCATATCGCAGCATATCAATACATGTTCATGTGAAGGAATGGACAGTTATGAAACTGCTTTTATAATTGACCGTGCATCACGGAACCTACAAAAAGTCACACAACCCAATTACACACAGCGATTCAAATTTAGTGAAATTGTAGTCAATTTGTAACTTTTCACATTTTCTGAAAGCATAATTCTACTACATACTTGTAAAATTTGGGGTCATTAAATAGCTTTTCTGGAACACTTTTTTCTTGTGCATGTGATTAGGTATGTCTGCGAGGTTCCTTTTCATTTCTTGAAAACTCTTCACACATCCTTCACTTTGAATTTGAATACCTTTTGAAAGGATTGTGCTATTATATTTAAAGTTGGTATTATTTACAAATAGAATGAACTTACTGAATGTGCAAAATTTCAGCTGAAGATAGTAATACCTTCACTGTGGTTGCTATATACCTTTATATTCTTTTTTATTTTTTTTTTTTTGGTTCCTTTCATTGCACAGAGCATAGGTGGGTGAGATTAGTTTTTTTTTTTTAAATCGTCTGTAAGCTTCAAAGCTTCTTTTCTCAGTGAATACAGTGTACTTTTTTTTTAGAGGGTGTATTCTCTTTCTATATTATTGAGATGGGTTAGGAAAGTCCATTTGTGGTTGAGCTATAATATGCTATTTTTAAGCGTAGAGTCTGCTCTTTCAGAATCTGCCCTTAACTAAAAATCCATACCGGGTGACTTTTTGGCGGTTCTGTGATGCAGGGTCACATAATATTAGCATCACTTGTCCTTCTGCCATGGATTTGTGGCAATGTCGCGATGCCATCCTCTTATCTGCTGTCGCCACATAAATCCGGATATTCAAAAACGAAATCCTCGCGGTGAAGGCATGTTTCATGTATCAAAAACAGGTTTACAGGGGGAAAAAGCAACAACGCTGGTGATATTATGCCGTAGTATTCTATCTCCCTAATGCATAAGACATAACTGCAGCATGTTGTATCTCTATCATTTCGCAAAGGTCATTTTCTGGAATGCCGGCAGCCGGAATTGACTTTCTACATAACCATCTCGTTCAACCCAATTAGGTAGTCACATCGTGGTTTTTTTTCCCCCCTCCCCTTCCTGAAAGGCCAGGAGAATCACTTCATTCTTGGATAACGGCAATAGGGATTGTGGATGGGGAGGTAAGGATGGAGGAGAAAGAGGAGGAGGAGGAGGAGGAGGAGGTGGAGGAGGAGGAAGAAGGAGATGAGATGGATTTAAGATTTCTGTGGGGGATGCAGTACTGGGCATGTGTAGCATATATCTACTCTTTCGCGGTGCAGATCAACATGTATCACAGACTGTCCGCTGTTTGTTTATTTGCTTGTTTTGTTTTTGCAAAAGAAAGCTGTAAAGGTGTTTTTGTTTGAATTGTTTGGGTTTTTTTTCCAAGGAAAGCTGCAGGGTGTAAATTATCTCATACGGGGGCGGGGGTCTCTGATGGTTTTCGATGAATAAAAACATTCAGCCGTCTGATTTCGAAAAACATTGCCCACACCTCCTTTTATCTTCAAAGAAAGAAAGTGTTTGCAGATGAGTTAGAAAAACAAAGGATGAGGTCGCAGAGAAATACAAGGGCGTGTGAACTTGTGCAGGTATGTTTGTTCATGTCTGTTTATGCATGTGTCTGTTTTTGTGTGTCTGTGTCGGAGAACATGTGGGGGTGGGGAGGGGGGAGCTATGTACTCTAATTGTGTACATGCATGCATGTGTGTATGTGCTTTTGTAATAGGTTGCAATGTCGCCCTACTTGCAGTCATTTATTGGCAGCTTATGCTCGTCTGTGTGTGTACGTGCACCAGAGATGAAGAAAGGATGTGTGTCATTCATCGGTGCATCCTCCTCAATGCTATCGCTAATTGTCGCATTGAAAAGTGACATTTGCACACTTCTGTCACAGAGCCATCCCCGGGGAGATGGGGGGGGGGGGAACACTGAGTGAGTGAGCCCAAACACTGACACTAGATTACCTGATATTCTCACATTTCCCATCCCCTACCCCCTACCCCCCCCCCCCACCATCTAATTCTTTCCACATCTCATTGTGGCTAATACGGTATGTCTAGCATGTCTTCTTTCGACTTCGCATCCAATTAAGTGCGACGTGAGGTTGAACATTCGCTGCCACAGTCATGTGTTGTGCCATCCGCTGTCTTCTTTTGTAAATCCTATCCCACCACCTAGGGTTGTGCATGTATCAAATATTTCCATTTTTCTCTCCCTCTTTTGCTTTCATTCCCCACCCCCCCCCCCCTGTGATATTTTACTTGATATTCTCCCCCCAGTATCCATGGTAAAGGGTCTGCCTGTGTAAACATGCCACATCAGTGTGATACTTCTCATCGGCAAATATGATTTATTCCAGAGAGAAAGAAATTCCTATTCACTGGCCCCCCCGGAAGATATAGCAGTTGGGAGAAGATGACTGAGATAATGATTCACAAAGGATGGGAGATTGATAGAAGGACAGAAAAAGGGGGGGGGGTGACAGGGACAGAGGGGGAGAGAGACGATGAGGGGTAGAGATAGGGACTAGAGCATTATGTTTTTTTTTTTTTTGCAGCATATGGTTGCCAACGATGTGCGGGTTAAATTTTGCATGATGCTGGTTTTTCCCCCGTGGCATGACATAGTCCCAACAAGGCACTTTAAATGTCTACAAGCCGAGGGAAGGTGTCAGGTAGACTCATGACGACCACATGGTGCCCTGTTTAAAGTTGTGATTGATAGCTGCAAGTCCTTGTAAGCAAAGGTCATACTTTGCCCAAAATAGGTTGCTATTTCTGACTTCAACTTGAAATGAATTTGTATATTGAGATACACCCATGGTTATAAGATGCTACTTTAAATGTTAATGATTGGGCAGTGCACATACAATGTAGGTAGAAGCATTAAACTCTGTTAATGGCCAACTCGTTGTATGGCTTTGCTATGAAATGCAAAGTCTGAAAATGCCCATGCTTCTAAAAGATGATGATTTAGAATTTTCACTGAAGACCTATATATATATATTTTTTTTTTTAAAGATAAAGTGTCCTTCTGCTGGCTTAATGAAGTTATTACTGCAGTGCTTCACCTCTTATACTGCATTTGATGCATTGATTGGATTAGATTTCTTCTAAAGCATTTTCTGCCTTGTGTGGCTTCAGTTCTGTGCTGATCTAATATGGAATGACATTTTTTTTCTGTTCCCCCAGTATTTTTTTTTTCCTCCCTGATGATCTACTTTTTTTTTCTCTCTCTCTCTTCATTCAAATTAAAAAAAAATAATAATGATGATGTGGCCTTGGAAATTGTGGTCATTAGTTGCAAAACTCTCATTTGCGACATTTTGAGACATTAGTCACGGACAATCACAATGCTTCAGCCCGTGATTCAGCGGTTCCGATTTGAATTCTGTTGCACGTCAGAGGTATTTCCCCGTGAAAGCGATTCCAGATTATTGGATGAGCACTGGAACAAGTCTTGGCACACCTATGCCATGGGAACAATCAAGTTGCGCCCCTACAGCAACATCAACAACAACAGCAAATGTGTGTGCATGCTCTTGCCAAGGTTGGAATGTGCCTTAACCTGATTAGGCGGTGACTTTGGAAGTGTGTGGTTCAATTTACGTGGTAAGAGATAATCAATAATATGTCTGGAATTGCACGGATAGGTAGATATGGAAGAAAGAGAAAGAAAGAAAGAAAGAAAAGCAGAAGAGCTAAAAAAAAGTAACAAAAGATTTTAATTGATTTTGCTTGTATCTGTGTTTTACAACGATATCGAGTTTTCCTTTTATTTATATTTATTCTCTTTTTTTTTTGCTCGCAGGAATATCACTGGTCTGAAAATTAAATTTGAAAATGAAAAGACGACGTGAAAATGAGCTAATCACTGTCCCTGCAATATTCCAACAACTCTCATTACTTGGTAAACATGGAATAAAAATAGCTGTTGTGGAACAGCTCTGCTGACGTAGATGCCTATTCACCGAGTGTTGACGGTGTGTGGAGCTGTGGCGAGTGCTGCGGAGTGTTTGTGTAGGGATGTAGACTTAAGAATCAGGCATTTGTGAGTGCATTCCCTTTGCTACACTTTGATTCTTGGCTGTTGCTTTTCCAGCACATGTATGTCATGATAGGTTTCAGACTTCAGAATTTATAGACTCAGGGAAATTGCACTGTGACTTCTCATACATATTGATTTGATAAGTTTATGATGGTATATTCTTAAGTCCTTGCAAATGTCTGGTACAAATGGACAGTCTTGTTGTTGTTGTTGTTGATGTTGTTGGGCTGTATACACATGTAAGGTTAGATATTTGAGAACAATTTGCTCGTTTTTTTTTTTCAGTTGTGTATTGCTTTTGTGTCATCATATTCATGGAATATAGATTACCATCGTATTCCTTGAAGACCCTTGGTAGGCAACACATCTGTGGCCTGTGTAATAACTCCACATCTAATGCTGATAGTGAAATAGCAGAAATGTGGTGAGCATTAAGAAAGAATATGGAAGAACATAGAAAATGGACATACTGAATATCATCAAAGACCTGAAGATTTGAGGATGAGGAAATTGTAATGAAATTCAGGATTTCAAAAAAAAAAAAAAAAGGATGTATGTGTATGACATCTAGCCACTTTACAAGAACAATGGGAAAATGTAAGGGAAGATCTGAACACGAGAGAAATTTGCAGAAATGGCAAACAAAACTGAGGCTATGAAGACTGAAATTGTCTGCGTGCAATTATCTTACTGTGATTGAATATTACTGAATGAAGATAAATTATTCAAGAGAAGGAAAAAACTCACACAACTGAAAATGAGCTTGAATTGACAGGGAGAGGATACTGTGTGTACAGTTTCAAATTAAAATGTTTCATATGATTGAATCTTTTGCTCGTATTTTCCGGGAGTCATCACATTGTGATTTATTTCTCACTGTCGCTTCTCTGCATCATCATCATCATTTTTATAAATATCGCCAAGAGTTCCAGCTCACCCATCTCACTCCCTCTCTCTCTCTGTACCACATTCCTATTTCCCATTCAAGTTCCAGATTGGATGGTATGTTCATGCTAAAGGCACGGGCAGAATTGCCTATCTCTTGTGGCGGAATGGCTTTCCAACCACCGACATCGATTGCTCAATAATGTTCCGATCAGTTTTGATTTGTGACGGAAACCATGCCCTGGCGGTGATATCCTCTGTGCTCCGGGATGGAAATGGCCCATGATGGTGCAGTGATGGCTTGGCCCTTATGCATTGACAGATTATTCTTTGAAAACATTATGTCAATGTATATAACAATAACTTCTAATCCGTTAAGTTCAGGGGGAATCTTGCTGTAGAAATTGTCATATTGTTGACATTGAATTGGCAACACTAAATTAGCATATCTCCGCATATCTTGTAGTGGAGTAAGATTAAAATGCATGTGAATGCACAAAATCAGAAAGATGCTAACCCAGATTTGCTGATTTTAGAGAAACTGGAAATTCAGTTTGTCAAAATTTGTTGCCAATTCAAGGATAGAATTAGTGATTAAGAGTCTTTTAAAAATTTAGCCACTGAAACAAAGGGTTGATCTGAAACAACATCTCATACTCTACCCTATTGTAAACTAACAATGAATGATAACAGGTAAAAAAAGAAAATAACAAAAAGATACGATTTCAAACAGAAATATGGTTGCTGAGACATTATAGAAAAAAAAATATGATGGGTGCTTGTGTTGAATAGAAGATAGGTATGAAAATGGCATGTACACTGTACATGATGTACAGATGGATCTGTGATAGATACTAGCCTGGTACTCAACTAACCCTTAACCCGTTAAGGATGAGTCCCGAGTATACTCGGGCAGGTGTCTATGGGAAATGCAAAATCAGTCCATCCTCAACGGGTTAATACCCTGCAATATTTGGTCATTGAGTTTTTAGACAGAGCCAACTTCATGATCCTCCACTGCCAGATTACTCCAGAGACATCAAGTGAAGCACAATACCCCCCCCCCCCCCCCCGGCAAAAAGTCCTCTACGACCATGCGGGTGACGCCGGGGGTTATGTAGGCATTTGCTGAAACAGTGGGAGTCGTTCATGCATACGGCACCATTCAGCCGCGATCAGTAGGCATGGACGATTACCACGTGCTGTTTGTGGGCATAAACAAGCATGGTGTGGCACTCATCATGTGCTGGTTAACATGACTGCACACACCTTCAAAGGCGAGTACACGTCAATATGCCATGTTATCTAGTTACAGCAATGTGCATGATGAACAAACGAAGGGATGTACACATACATCAATGGCTTCATGATCAGAGGAATACTACCCCACTCCCCAGCCCCCCATCCTCCCCCCCCCCCCCATCGTATTCTACAATAATTCCAGGGTCACATCCATTGTCAAATGCCAACTCTGAATATCCCATTAATCCACGGATCACAATCCGTGAATCAACAAGACCTCACCCTCTTCCACGTAAACACATTGTACACACCCATGTATTCAGTATTTACCCATCTAACTACCCACACCCATTGCTCCCCCCCCCCCCCGCCATAGACATACACTCTTTTGCTCTAGACTAACACATCAACATCAGCTTGCACACTAGGAAATAAAAGAAAAACGCTAAAAGATCACACCCAAATGATGCACAACACACTAATAGAAATTTGATCAAAATTATCTGTACTCAAAATAAGAGTACCGGTATCAAAGTGATGATGTCACAGTCTTTTGTAATAGCTTGGGTTGGAACCAGCTGCGCCCATAAACACTCAAGCCAGGTAAGGCTGTTTCTAAGAACCAGTTTCCATGGTAATGAATGACTATGACATCACACACTGGTGCTCTCTTGTAGAGAACATGCTGTGTAAAAATAACCCTACCTGGGGCTCCCTAACTATTTATAACTCATTCCTATGCTAATTCCATTAATTTCTTTTTGTGTGTTAGGTGTGTAAATGTTTGTGTGCGTGGGAGGGGGATTCCAGTCCACCTGTAAATCAGTAAATTCTAACTGTTATTGTCACATCATTGATTGGTATGCAGGATTCTCTGCTGAATCCAAAAGGTTTGTAAAATCCATGAGGCTGATCCTAGAAAGGTTCGAGGATCCAGTGGGATCACGCAACGTGTGCGACATGTCCCGACTTGTTAGACTTTAATTTGCCCTGCACTTTTGACAGACAATGAACCAAGCCATGGTTGTTGTGTGCACCTGTATGGCTCAGCTAACAATAGAAAGTTTCCTATGACAAAATTTTATCAATCGAAATCCATCATATGAGTCATATCAAGAAGTGCTAATGAGATTTTGGATGAAATGACCTGGTTTTCATAGCAAGTTTGTAATATTCAAGATATTGTATCATGAATGTCAAAATCACACACACAAGCACACAAACATTGATATGTGACTTAATCACCTGTTTTTAAACCCGTTTTCAAACTGGCTACTCTATCAAGAATTTGATATGTTCTGTTTCATTGATAAATACTTCTAATGCAAGATATTACTTTCAATTGGGCTGTTTATAAGTACTGTAAAAGTGGATATTTTCGCGCTCAGCGGGGTAAGAAGAGTTTTGCGTGTTTTTATTTTCGCGCTAGTTTCTGGTTGCGCGAAATACGTGGAAATATCAACACCATGAAGATTTCCACTTTTACAGTAGTTTGGAAGTTAAGCTTAAGGTTTATGAAAAACAGCATGAAATGTAAAGCTAAGCAAGGACTTAAGATGTCATTTACAAGTGATATTGAATACACATCGCATGAGGGTTGTTTTTTTCATTTCTTTCATTTTATTTTCAAAGGAGAATGCTGGGTTGACGATGAGAGGATCCTTTTAATGATACAGTCGACTCTTAATAGATGGTAATCAAGCATGCCTCCTCCGGTTTGCTGAGCAGGGATCCTCTAACGAGCAGACAGTAATACGCTCCTCGAGGAATCCGACTTGTCTGAGATGTGTTTGTCTGAGGCGTCAACGCTCCCGGGGTTAAGTCCCTGGATGCTGCGCCCATCGATTCCTCCTCTTCCCCCCTCCTTCTCATCTCATCTTGACTTTGAACTTGGCCTGTGTTCGTGTGTCACACTCATTTACTCCACTTGTTACTGGGGATCAATCCAAAGGAGTTGACAGGGTACCTTTTTTTTTTTGTCTTCTTCTTCTTCATCATCTTCATCTTGGTTTTCTACTTCTCCATCTTCTTGGTTTTCTTCATCATCAGTTCTCCTTTTGGTTTTCTTCATCATCAGTTCTCCTTTTGGTTTTCTTCATCATCAGTTCTCCTTTTGGTTTTCTTCAGTTCTTCTTTTTTTCAGGTCATTTACTCCCATCCAGTTAAATTCAGAGGTGTTTTGAACGAGAGGCCCGTTTGAATGAGGATCAGCGTCATCTAAATACTGTGGAAGTGGTAATTTAGAGCATTTCACACAACATGAAACTAGGGCAGAAATAAGAACATGGGGATATTTTTGCTTCTCATGTCTAATAATACTTCATATCCTTGATTCCGCGGAATTGAACACACACACATTTTATTTATTCATTTTTTACCCAGCTGATCGTCAATAATTCCTAATACGAAAATTTCATTTCAGCTTTTACAGTAGATGAAATATGTCCTTTACCCAGTCTAAGTTTGGAGGTATAATTGGAGAGGTGTAAAAGAATATGTTTGAAAGATTGATAGAGGGAAGGAATGAAGCATTTGTAGAAAGTTGATGTGAAAGACAGGAAGATATGAACAAAGGTACATAAAAATATTGTTAAAGGTAACATACAGTTTTGGTTGAGACCTAATTTCATATTTCTAAGATTTCTTGCTGAGATAATGAGAAACCTCTTATGAAATATGAAAGAGGAAGTAATTCTATGAGGAATTCAACGTTTATTTGATGAAAATTGGTTTTGAAATGGCCGAGATATCCCAAAACGAGTGATTCTAATAAAGTGTGGGACCCACACTTTATTACCATCGCTTTGTTTTACTTTGTTTTTGGATGTTTCAGTCATTCCAAACCCGATTTTCACCAAATAAACTTTGAATTCCTCTTAAAATAGAATGCTCTGTACTATGTCATAAGTGTTTTCTTGGTATCTTACAAGAAGTTAAAAGCCCAATTCTCATCTCCACCAATACTGTACCATCCCTTTAAGCTCTGAAAGGTTGAGTTGAAAAGACAATTGAAGAAAAGGGAGACGGGAAGGGAGAATGATTAAAAGAAGATGAAACTGGAAAGGGAGAGAATTTGAGAGTTGAAAGACAAATAATGTAAAAAACAGGGATGGGGAGGGGATGGACCGAAAGGTGGAAAGAAAATTTGAGAAGGAGAGGGGACTGATGGAAAGTAGAGTTAGAAATATTACAAATGAGAAGGGTAGAAAAGGAGAGCTGAGACATGAGATGGCATAAAAAAAAACCAACCTTAGAGAAGGAAGAGGAGAGGAAGAGAGGTGTTGAGTGGGATGAGGTGTCGTCGTGGAGATAAGTCGGGAGAAAAGAGAGTAATTTAGACAGCATCATGCTATTTCCTGCTCTGCGGTGCCAATCTCATTTGCGGCGGAGGGAGCAAGTCATAACTTGATACATGTAATCAAGAACCCCTGCAGAGGCGAGGCGTTTCTCATCCTAAGCATTGTGCGGTCGGGCCCACGACCAGCGGCTCATCATATCAATACACTCCTGGGACGACACCACCTACCGAAGTATCAATACGATGCTGCATCACTCCAGATCTTGGTAGTTGATCGTTATGGAAATACAGTATGTGATCATACATTTCCATCAGCACTTGTACGTAAAATCTATACCTCCATATATTATCTACAGCTCCAACAATAGATGGCTGTAGCATTTGGAGAGTCTGTTTCAGATAGAATATATATATACTTTGTGGGAACAAATAGTTTGTGTTATGTACTAGTAAATTGGTATGCATGTACTCACATGCCTGAAAACAAGCAAACAAACAAACAAACAAACAAACAAGCAAACCTCAGCCAACTGACTGCACTACCTTAGAAAAAAGGGGGGGGGGAGAGTCAAAGATTGTCCATACAGGATTTCGGTGAATCCTGATGAAAATCATCTTAAGACATCATTTGTGAGAGAAAAAAAAAGTTGAAATGCCAGTTTTATTTGAGGTAGAATAATTTTACTGATATAACTTTTTGAATGATATTCAACATATATGAGACTGTGAAGCCCTGGTAGTGACCCCCGTGGTTTTTATCGTGACTTCTTCTAGAGCCTTTGTAAGAAGAGTTCCTTTCCAACAGGTGCTTAATCCATTTTAGATGAAAATGAGAAAAACCTTGATTTTATTTCACATACTTCTGTTTTTATTCAATAACTTGATGTCCCACAATAGTGCCCCATAATTGGATAAAAAAAATGTGTCTCCGATAAATCTTAGTGTCTTCACTGGTATTAAAAGAATTAACATTTTTGTGAATTTGTGGATTTAGCACCTTTTGGAACAAATTTTAGTACAGTGATGTACAACATGTAAACAAAGTCTTATTGACCAGTTTTTGTGAGTTTGTGAATTTTTATGGGATGATTTGTTATCTCTACACATTCTCCACCTATTTCCTCCATTTCTCCAAAGAATTTATATGCATTGAAATGAAACATTTCACAGGTAATAGTCAAGTTATATGTGGGTCATCTGAAAAGCTACACAGGCAGGAAAACTAGTAAGTCTTGCCTTACTCTGGTATCAAAGTGTGGTCAAGCATGCACACGGCTTTCTGACTGGATCCTGCTGGATGGAGAACCTTTTGGAACCTAACAGAAATGGATTTACCACCTTTTGGAACAAAACTCATTTTTTTCATTCCCTGCTTTCTCCATTCTCTCACAAGAAATTCAGTATTTTGAAGATTCTGCTGTGTGGGACTACTAGAAATAAATTACATTTCTGTCAAAAAGTCCAGTTTTATGAAAGATGGATTTAGCACCTTTTGGAAAGGAGCTCTTCATATTATATTGATGCGTTGCAAAAAAGGATGATTATGCCATCTACTGGGGGAAAAACAAGGGATTTTCCCCAAATTTGCCCTACCAATTGTTCACTCGCATTTTACAAAACAGTCGGACCGTACTGTTCACTTGCACAGGTCAATCTGTCAGAGAAATGCAGCGTAATGCTCGGGGGAAAAGAAAGAGGGAATGTGCTACCATGCTAAGAAGCGAGGGAAATTTGCAAGAGCTCTGCAGGAAATGTTTCAGTATGAAACGATTCGTAGAGGCTGTAAGAAAATCGACTTCTGTAATGCAATTATGGCAACGTTTCTTATCCCTCAGGGGAAAAAAAAAATGATTACATTCATGACATGTACACATCCAAACACACAGATTTTATACATATAATAATAATAATAATAATAACATGAAATATTTATATAGCACTTAATACAAACATGTTACGAAGCACTTATGTTTGTACAATCATAAATGTATAATAATATATATATGCATGTATATATATTATTTATATATATATATATATGTATGTATGCATATTTCCTTGTAACATTGAGTAAAGTGTTAGCATATCACTCTTTATTCCTGAATATATTCATTCATCTGCGTGCGTATCTTCATCACATGGGCTTATACTGGTAGTAAGAGAGACAATCAGGCAACCTTAAAACACTCGAGATCTAGCCCAGGGTAGAAGCAATTAGTAATCCATCACGCCGGGTCGGAAATGATGTCTGGCCAGGCGAGCCAGGATTCTTCGGTGAGCCGCTCCGGCCTGGGGAATTGTTGCGATATTTTGAAAAAACACAAAATGGCCAAGAATGAATATCCCATCTGTACAGTTTCTTGATTGGTGGTGTATCCCACGTATAATTAGAAAGAACAATTCGATTGATAGTGTTATTTTTTATTTTTTTTTGGTAGCTTTAATTGTCCTTTTCACAAGCCTAAGGCTTTGCCCCTCTTCTATTTTTCATATAATAATCCTTGTTTACGAAGCCTCACAGTTTCCATCACTTTTTACCCAATTTTAGCATTTGCTCCCAGCATATTGAGTGTGAGAATTGTTTGATCAAAATGACTGCTAGATTTTGAAGGCACTTGTAGAATTTTCTACTCCTTCTTCTTTTGGTGCTGGAGACAAGTTTAAGGTGGTGTCATCGCTCTGGTAGAACACGTGACAATTTATCGTGAAGGTATTAATTTGCATTGCAAAAAATCATGTTATGGTATGCGATGTTTTCAGCGTCAGTCCCTTTGCTATGATGAATCTCATCTTGAAACGGTCTCCAAAGCAATGTTCTCATCGAGTGCTATTGCCCTTCACTCAGTGGACTTCTGTTTGTGTTTTGGTTACCACTGTAAAACACAAAATTTTCGTGTGCATGAAGCTTTCGTGAATTTTGCTAGGAGCCAAGATTCACGGAAATAAAATACATGCCAAATTTTTGTCTACCCAACCCAGTTCATGCAGTATATTCATAATTTTTTCATGGTTGGCACTTCGTGAAAGTTTGATGCCACCAAAAAGGTCATTGGCTCCAATTCGCCAAAGTTTCATACCGCCAATGCTTCCTGTTTTTTTTTATTATTTTTTTATCGTACATTGTATGTTAGCCTCTGAGGGACTTACATAAGCTTATGTTGTTGTTTTTTTGTGTCTGTGTTTGTGCAGTATGCTTATAAATGCCTTCAAACCATGCACAGGGATATCCCTCACAAAATAGTGAGATATGACAGTTTCTCTAAGTGTGTGTTTTGTTGTTTTTGCTCTTATCCTCATACAGGGAAAAAGCTGATCGAAGCAATCAATGATGATGGCGATAAAAATGGAGACAATGAACCGGACAACAAGGAGTCAAGGTATGATTCCACGACCTTAACTTGTCTTCCCAATCCAATTATGTTTTGTATTTAGCACTTCAGATTAGCTTTTTAATGTGCAAAACCAATATGCTCAAGAAAGAGTGTAAAAGCAATGTAAGTTACTTTATGTGTGAAATGATTTTCCACAATATCGGAATACTTTGTGTGTTTGTTTGTTTGTTTGGCATGTTTGATGTGGTCATTAAAAGAATTGCTGAAATGCTTAATAGCAATCTACCAAGGCACTGACAATTTCAAGTCTCCTTCAAAGGATTAGGTTGCAGTGGATTTGAACCACATACCCTGAGACTGAGAATGTGTGGCTTCAACCACTGGGTCACACTGTCTCCTCCTAAATCTCCAATGATATGAAAGCTGTGTTTATCATGTTATTTTCTTTTTGAGGTTTGAGAGCGAAGTTTGGATATGTCAAATCATGTATCGTCGTGGATAAAATGAGCATACAAAAATTATGCTCCATATTCCTGAAAACCCACTTTTGTCTTACATTGCTGTAAGGAAATATCAAAAGTTAAAAAAATGTATATATATTCATTCATTCAGGAAACATGATAAAGCATCTCGTAGAATGTCATCGCTAATTTTTTAATCCCATATCCGTTAAAGTCTTACTTTGAATTCCTTCTTTGATGTAAGATGAGTTCACTGCAGTGTGTTCTCACCACAGTGCACAGACCCTAGCTGCAACATGTGCAGTGGTCTGTTGGCGGCAACACTGACCATTCATATACAGTAGCTTTGATGACCGTGTAGGCCTACATTGTACTTGTGTAGCATTTCCCGACCTCCAAATGTTGCATAATTGATATTTCAGCATTCATTATGTAGAGTGTGATCCCATTCAGCTGTCCGCTCCGGGCTGCAGCTCTGATTAGTGCCCCGATAAGTACTTTTCTCTGATCCGATGTATCAATAACAAGAAGGAAGAAAAGAGAGATAGAGGATAGTACTCCGTTTGATTTTATGATAGTAAATGAGAGAGTCAAATTTACAAGTCTGCGAAAAGGACTTGTAATAAAGGCATGGGCAGGATGACCGAAAATGTAAATCTTAGTGATTCATAGCATTTCATGAGTATGTGTGAATGAATAAATGAATGAATGAATGAATATGAATGAGTGAATAAGTATATCAACATGCATATGTATAAGTATATTAGCAAACATATATGAATATGTACTGTATGTATGCGTGAATGTATTGTATGTGTCTATGTATGTGTGCATGTATATTGATCATGCGTATAAGATTGTGAGTGTGCAGATGAGTGTGTGTTGGTTCATGACTGTGTGTGCTACGGAAGCATTTTTAGAGTTAGTGAGGATTACGAGTGAAAAAGAAAATATGAATATTCCCTTCATATTGTGTGTTTTTTCCTTTCATATGATAATGCCTCCATGGAGACAATGCATGAAGGGAGAGATAGAGAGAAAGGGAGAGAGAGAGACAAGGGTATTGTATAACAACTCTCAAGCATCATGATCACCGGCGATGCGACACTTTGCACCGTGATTGATTTCGATAGCATCTCCGCCGGTCCGCATGTCAATTCGCGGCGGCTCGGAATCATGTATTATTAAATGAGTGGGCATAAAGCGCTTGAAGGAGTGCGAGGGAAAACAGAAGTAAGCACAGGAAGACGGCGAAGAGAGGGAGAGAGAAGAGAATGAGCGGAAAAGGAAATATATCTGTCTCCCTGTGTTTGCCAATAGTCTGATTCACTCCAGACTTCTCGTCTCATCGTATTTATTCAGAAGAGCAGCACTTATTACCCGTAAACATAGATGTCCTGTAAATTATTCAGTGAATCTTTCCGGCGACTGGACGGGCCATCTTGAACTTGAAATTGCCCAGAGTCCTAGCTTCTGTTCCTTGAATGATGAGGCATTTTTGTTCTGTTAAATTTTTACCAGTCGGTTTCTCACGCAGGTAAAACTTGAAACATGGATTGTTGCAGCTAGAAACAAAGCAAGGGCACTATGATCACATTTCTTTTCTTTTCTTTTTTTTTTGTGATGGTGGTGACATTTATGGACAATACATAAACAGAGTGAACAATGATCCGATGATTGTTTCACTACAGCTTTCAAGGAAACAAATGACATAGAACACTAATGTTTTCAATGATATGGCATGAAAGAAAGAATAATAATGCAGGCAAATTCTGGTGTGTGCAAAGTATTTCCAGTACCATGTCGACCGTTAGATAGATATCAGCTTCTCATCCACTTACCCCACTGATTCGTGTGTAATCATACCTATCTGGAATACAAAGCCACCAGAGTTCTGGGAAAGATGAGGAATTTTGCTAGGAAGACAGTATGGTGTGTAATTTATGTTACCCCATTTGTCGAACAGTAATGGGATTGTTCGCGTTAGCTCTCTGCAATAAAAATTAATATCTTTGTGGGCGTGAGTTGCCCGCGCCACTCGTCCCTTTGAGGGGCTTCTTCGTCTGCAAGACTAGACATGTCTTACAGACATCGGATGAACATTGGCTTGTCATCCCGATGTCATATGGATGTCACGCCAGAGTCGTATGACAGTTTCACCTCAGATGCTGATGTGCTTTGCGCAGACATGACGTATTTTATGCACGGAAAAAGAAAGAGAAAAAATTCGGTAAACCGTCCTGGGATTATGGTGGGGGGGGGGGGAGGATGAGGAAGACGAACAGAACGTGCGCATGCATGAAGGAAGCGAGAAAAGGAGCTCGTAATTATGCAAAGGTGGTTTGCCGTGCCACGTATGTGATGCATCATTAACGCAAGCCTGCACACCACTCGTGGGTTAAATGTATCATGAAAACAAAAAACCTGCCCCGACAGTGGCGTTTTGTCAATTAATGCACTCACTGGTAAACATGTTTTGATAGTGATTTGCGCTGCAATGAATGAACATCATTTGATTTAAGTTTTCATTTCACTTCAAATTAAATTGATTCATTGCATACAGGTATAGTGAATTTGCTAGTGTATAGGGTACAGGGAAACCATTCCCCCCCCCTTTTTTTTTTCCATGTTCATAGTTTTATCATAGCTTGAACAGAGACAACATAATAAGTGAGGGCTGGGGAAAACAGAGGATAGAATTTCAGATGTGAACTTTATTGAGCATGATTTAGGAGAAACAAATAAGAGAAGGAGGGCACACATAAAGAGCATATTGTAGGTAAAACAAAAAAAAAATATCACCACCCATAAGGAGACAGGATAAAATAATGAAGGGAGGAGGGAAGAGGAGGAAGGAGGAGGAGGGGGGAGGACGAGAAGAAGG